>NW_010522737.1:0-19886 GCF_000687285.1 Phaethon lepturus
TGCCGGTCTGGGGTGCCAGCGGCGTGCGGCGGGGTGGGGGTCCCCGAGCCTAAGTTTGGGTTGGTGAAGTTTAATTTTTCAGCTTCTGCAGTCGCCCACGGGTGAGCTGTGAGGAGGAAGAGCCAGAGGCTGCGCGGGTGGAATCCGCAGGCCTGGCGGCACGGGAGGCACGGGCGTTTCACAGGAACCCGAGAGTTCGGGGGTTGAACAGGAATTGCCGGAGACAAACCCCACAGTGGCTGTCCTGAGACAGCCTGCAGATGCCTGCTGTTTTTTTAAGTTGCTCTAGGTAAGCTCCCCTTCCATCTCTTGGATGGCAAGGACTACCTGTCACCTCTGTTGGATGTCAGCGAATGCTCGCGGCATCGCCAAGAACAAATAAAAGCACTGTGAATTGGCAATGATTGCTCCCTGCCATTAAATAGAGAAGTATTGCCACATGGAAATGGGCATTCTGTAAGTCAGGGATAGTGAACCAGTCTATGGGACCTCACAGGGGAAAGAGCAATACACAAGTCACCAGGGAACAAAAACTGGTTTGGAAGATAGATGTGTTCATAGACCTGCTGTAGAGTGGTATCCCTTGATACTCCTCTGAAATCAGATGCTGTAGGGAGCAAAAGGCCTAACACCACCACAAATATGGAAGACTTTCCACAATAGGAGAAAAAAGGAAAATCTATTTCTTTCTCTGTGAATATCTATTCAAGGTAGAAGAAACATCCAACAACAACAACAAAAAAAATTAAAAAGGGATCTACCAGGGAAAATTTACACTCAAAAAAATTTCTACCAAAAGGCGGCAGCAAAATATGTCGAAATTACTAATTTCAACACATGGTGGAATGAAAAAATGACTAGGCTTACACAAGGTGATAATGAGACTAAGACTATGCAAATTACTCTAGCCAAAGGTGCCAGTAGAATGCCACCTTCAGTCTTCTAGAACATGGGCTTTTTTCCTTTTATTGTTCTGAAGATACCATATGGCAGAAAGATGTTCATGGTACAGGTGAAAACTTTGGTCTGCTGGATTGTGCCCTGAAGTGTGCGGTGTGGTACTGGCAACCAAGAACAACAAATGGCTGAAAGAGTTGCACTCAGAATCGTAGAACCAGCCCATGCTGGAAGGGACCTTAAAGATCATCTGGTCCAACCTTTCAGGGGAAATGGAGCCTAGATGAGATTTTCTAGCACCCTGTCCAATCACATCTTGAAACCCTCCAGTGACGGGGACTCCACCGCATCCCTGGGGAGGTTGTTTCATTGATTGATTGTTCTCACTGTAAAAAATTCCTTTCTCATATGCAGATGAAACCTCTCCCAGTGCAACTTGTACCCATTGCCCCATGTCTTCTCCATGGGGCTCCTTGTGATGAGAAAGCCTCCATCTTCATTGTAGCCACCTTTTAGATGCTGGAATACTGTGGTGAGGTCCCCACAAGCCTTCTCTTCTCCAGGGAGAAAAGACCTCCTTCAGTCTTTCCTCATAGGGCAGGTTCTCCAGCCCTTGGATCATCTTCGTGGCCCTCCTTTGGAGCCTGTCCAGTCTGTCTGCATCTTTGAGTTGTGGAAACCAGAACAGGACACAGTACTCCAGGTGCAGCCTGACAAGTGATGACGCCATGCTTGGAGTACTGTGTCTGCTCACCAATGCTAAGTGAAGTTGCTCTTACAACCCAGACATTTCAGACTGAAATGTTGCTGTACCTTAGAATGTACCTTCTACCTTAGAAGGAGGGGGAATGGTTAGTACCAAGGCACCACAATACGCAGTGTATGCTGAAGGTTTCTTCTGTCTGCTGGAGTGAAGGTCGTGAAGCACTGGCAATGCTTAAGATAGCTTGCAAGTGCAAATTTCTAAGCAGTATTTTGACTTTAAGCACATTATCTGATTACTGACAGGCACAGAACACTCCAAGTTGAACAAGGAGATCGGGAACAAGTTATGCAGGAGGCACAAGGCTCATATGGGAATAAAAGGGAAAAATATCCCTTTGCTGGGCATGTTGGCAAGAGTTTGCTGGGTATTTGAAGGGTTGCACTCAGAAATGCCAAAAAGGGGTAAGAGATTTATTTAGCTTTGTAACTGTGATAATCATTATAAATTTGATGGTAGTACACCAACAGAATCATAGAATTGTAATTTAGGTTGGAAGGGATGTCCAGATGTCATCTAGACCAAGCCTCTGCTCCAAGACATCAGGTTTGATACCTGGTTGTTCAGGGCCATGTGCAGTGGAGCACTGAACACCTCTAAGAACAACACAGTGTTTCCACAACTAATCTGGGCTACCTGTTGCAGTGTTTCCACAACTGCTCTGGGCTACCTGTTACAGTGTTTATCTTGTGATAAACAAATTGCTAATGAGTAATCAGAATTTCCCATGTTCCAGCTTGTTTCTGTTACTTCTCATCTGATAACCATGCACCTCTGAGAAAAGTCTAGCTCTATCTTCCCTGTATCATCCCGTTACATAGTTGTATTCAGCCACAAAATTTCCTTTTAGCTTATTCTACTCCAATCTGATCAGGCTGAGATGTCAGCCTCTCCTTATACATCATGTTCTCCAGCCCCCTGACCATAGAATCATAAAATAGTTTGGGTTGGAAGGGACCTTTAAAGGTCGTCTAGTCCAACCCCCTGCAATGAGCAGGGACATCTTCAACTAGATCAGGTTGCTCAGAGCCCCATCCAACCTGACCTTGAATGTATCTACCACCCCTCTGTGCAACTTGTTCCAGTGTTTCACCACACGTCATTGTGAAAAATTTCTTCCTTACATCTAGTATAAATCTACCCTCTTTTAACTTAAAACTGTTACCCCTTGTCCTAGTACTACAGGTTCTGCTAAAAATTCTGTCCTCATCTTTCTTACAGGCCCCCTTTAAGGACTGGAAGGCTGCAGTAAGGTCTCTGCAGAGTCTCCTCTTCTTCCCCAGGCTGAACAACACCAGCTCGCTCAGTCTTTCTTCATAGGAGAGGTGTTCCATCCCTCTGGTCATTGTTGTGGCCCTCCTCTGGACCCACTCCAACAGGTCCATGTCTTTCCTATGCTGAGGGCTCCAGAGCTGGACTGGAGGTCTCCAGATTGGGTCTCACCAGCATGGAGTAGAGGGCCAGAATCACCTCCCTCAACCTGCTGGCCACACTGCTTTGGATGCAGCCCAGGATACGGCTGGCCTTCTGGGCTGCGAGTGCACATTGCTGGCTCATGTCCAGCTTTTTGTCCACCAGTACACCCAAGTCCTTCTCAGCTGGGCTGCTCTCAATCCCTTTATCCCCCAGCCTGTACTGATATTGGGGGTTGCCCCAAGCCACATGTGGGATCCTGCACTTGGCCTTCTTCGTCACCCTTGCATAGACTAACTCCAGAATGACAGTGTCCTTTTGTAGTGAGAAGACCAAAACTGGACATGGTAGTCCAGATATGGTCTTACAAGTGCCAAACAGAGGGGAAGGATCACTTCCCCTCTTGTACCTGCTGGCTACACGTTTACTAATACTGCCTGGGGTATGGGTGGCTGCCTCTGCTGCAAGGGCACGTTGCTGTCGCATGTGCAGCATAGTAGGTTATGGTGTGGTAAGGCCTGCCTCCTGCCTGCTCTGCAATGATGACTATATGTGTTTGAATAATCAAACACAACCCTGAAAAATTTCAACATAACAATTATGCCACTCCTAGATGAATTGCCCTAGTTATTACAATTCTGCTCATCTCACAACTTTAAAATTTTAACTTTATTATTAGCAGCTATGTATTCAGAATCTGCATGGGGCTAATGAAGTTATTGCAGTTCACTGAGGCTAAGAGAATTCAAGTGATTTTTTTGATTTTACTATTTGATTCAAGCTTGTGGCAGAATAGTTTTCAAACTGAAGAGAAATCACTTAATTCACAAGTTAGCAGCCTAAGACCAATCTTCTTGTCTCTGCAGAACTTTGGTTCTGGTTATTTAGTTATATTTCTGGTTATTTACCAGGTTATTTGGCCTGTAATTATCTCTAATGTTAGTCAATTACATGTATGTGTAAATTCTGTATGTATAGACAAATACATGATCAGGCATATATAATAAAAGGTTTATTATTGGCAGACTTATAAATGCCCCAGCATGGGACAATCATTAGAAACCATAAATACCTTTAGAGTCTTGATTTCTTATGGAGTCTTGTCTATTCTGTAAATCATTATTTTATTTATGACTACTTTAAGGTTTTAAAAGATAAATACTTCACTATTACCTGTGTGCAGAGAGGCTTTGAACCAGAAAGCCTTCTAAGTGGAGGAAAATTACTGTTTTTAATAAATCAATGGCCAAGAGAATGACAAAATTGAGTATTTACAATTTTAAATGCATGCAGCTTTGCTTACTTCAAATATATGTTTAAAACTTGCAGTTAAGGCAGTTGCTGGAAATCTATCATGATCTCAGCTTCTTGATAACTCTAATTGCCTTTTTGCATCCGTATTGTCATAAAATGGTAAAAGCTTTTCAGGGCTGGGACTTTGATTGTGTGGCATCTATCGTCATTCAGTTCTGCCTCTAGATTATCATGTAATTCTGTTTTACGTTTTTTAAAGACATTCTCAATTTATATAAAAGTTTTTTTAATGTAAAATTGAGACCTTGGCATATGATACTTAGGGACTTTTCAAGATGCCTGTAGCAAATGTGCCTGCATTTTGAAAATAATATTTCCTTTTCTATCTAGAAATCCTGAAATGTCACAGAATAAACTTGCTTTTGATCCAGATTTTGCTAGTCAGGCATTTCAGGCAGGTGTTATTTTGCTATATGAAAAAAGCTTTTCATTTCAGGAAAGAAATATTTTTGTATTCAATATTAAGTACTAGCTCAATAACATTTGTCACTTAAATATCATGATAACATACATTTATGATAATAAGTAAATAAAACAGCATTCTGAAATAAACTTCCTGTATCATCCTTTCCATGTTTCTTTTTTGCATATTTTTGCATTTATAACAAGTGGCAGAGTTCCAGAACCTATGATTTATGGATTTTGTGAACTCTTGGTTTAGCTAGGAATGAGCTGGCATGGAAACTGTTTTGCATTTGTTGCATGTATCTGCTACAGGTGCAGAACCTATTTGTAACTAGTTCTGCCTGATGTCCCCAGAGGGCATTTTATAATAATTTATACTTTCGCTACCATTCTACTTCTGCTGCAAATGTTCAAGGTTAAGTGCTCCCTTCCTCCTAATCCTGTTTATGTATCCAGTCTGGGCTAGGGTAAGGGGGGGAAATGAAAGACAGTTTGAAGCTAATTCATTCTTCACTATCCTTCTTGGAGCCAAATTATAAAATCAGTTATACCAGTTATACTGTGGAAGTGATACTAAAACCAGTTGAATATAAAACAAAAGAAATGAGTTTCAGTAAGCCTCACATTATGTTACATGATACGAAATTTGCATTACTTTTTTACTAGGTATTTTCTCACCTCATCCTTCAAGCCGCCTTGAATTTCCATTTTAATTGTGGAACTTTTTTCATCAGTGATGAACCAGCTCAGTATCTGTCTTCAAATTTTCAGCAAATTGCAAATTGGTCCAAGACACCTAGAGGCTTTTAAAAAAAAAAAAATCACTGGCAAAACCTGAGCACAGCAACACAGAAAGGATCCTGTTGTCTTTATAGGAAGAGCTGAAGGTGGTAAGGAAGACTAAACCAAAGAAATTCTTACATTGTCAGAGTGAGGGAGCAGAACAAATACAAAATAGAGGGAGCTAAACCATCTACATTTATCAGTTTTAATAATTCTAATAGCAGGGCCTTCATATCTTCATATCAGTAGGATGTTGTCTTGCTATGGGAAAGAAGAAAATTGGAGATACTGTTTTCTCTGAAGGGTTCCTTGTTTTAAAAGATTACTTCAGACAATGAAGCCACATGCAAGTCAGTTATACACGAAAATCTATGTGTTTAAAAACATCAAGAAGAAGTAAAAATATTCATATAAAATATTACTATACTATAAAAACAAACTGGAATGCAATAGATACTGGAAACAAAACACTACTTATATTTTTAAAAGAATTACTGTCATCTACATAACTACAAGAAGGAAAATTCTATTTCTACAAATTTTATTTTCTTAATATTCACCGCATTCTGTGTTTGTCAACTAATTGTACTCCCAGCTGTTACATTTCTTTCAGACCTTCCTTCAAGGTCTTCTCTTTGGTAAATGTCAACTCTCTGCAGCTCTGCAGGATTTATGGACTGCTCAATCTCTCCTCCTCCTTTTGTAGTCCATCCTTTACCAAACTGTGGGTCCCACAGCACTGGCTTCACACCAGCTGTGTGCCACCCTCACCTATATTCTACCCAATCTTTCTTTTAGAATAAAATACCAGCAGTACCTCCTCCAAATAAATCAGTAAAATTATGTATATGTTGTTTTTTGGATTTTGTTAGAGTTACATCTTCTAGCCAGTAACAGGTCTGGCTGAAAAGGCTTTTTCTCCAGTTCAGTTGGCAACAGATGAGGCAAAAAAAATCCAAGCAAATCCTAGAGTACTTAGATCAAATTGGTTTGGAAACAAAGGTACACTTTGGTGACTTCTGATACAAATACCAGTCATGCCTTCATTTAAGCTATTAATTGTTGATTGTGGATAAACAAAAGGAGAAAATTAAAAATACAATGCTCATTATTTTACTGAGCTTTCACAATGACCCTTCAGTGAGAACCATCTAGTAATTGTTCACAGTATCTCTTCAGTTAAGTTAACCTCTAAGTTAAAAAGTGCTTCAATATGCATTTAAAAATTCCATGCCTTTTAATTTCTAGTTAGCTTCTGAGATACACTTTCTCACCCTCTTAATGTATCTAAATTAAATGCAAGATTTTTATTTGTAGCTGGAGAAAAACAGCCTGTGGACTCAAAACTTTTGACCTGGATTACCAATTTCCAATCTTCTCTTAAAACCAAAGGGTATCCAATAAAACATTTCCATGATCTGTAGTGCAAAATCAACAGCAAAGCACACCAGCACTTTGAAGGAACACAATTTTTTTGAGTGTTCTCAGTGGGTTTATTTTAACAAATTCCAAGCTGTTGATCTTTCAAATAAATAAATACAGCTGCTTTAACTACTCCTTGAAACTGAAAGAAAATGCACCCATGGATTAATTACGAATTTTGTGTTGTTTCAGAGCTTCTGAAAAGGTCATGGAAGGAAAAACAAGGCCCAAGTGCAAACTTGAGTATCCAGTTGTGATTGGTGGTATCAGACTCACTGGATCTGATTTCCTTTTGCAGTTTCTGTTACAATAGTGACCGAAAGCTTCGAGTGGGATTAGGGGGTCTTTTGCTATACAGAATTAAATGAAGAAAAAGTCCCCAGATGATAAGTGACAAAATACTTGGTGTCTTGTATAGCATATCCTTCAAAAGTCAGAAATTACATAAAATTTCCTCCTTCTCTGGTATTTCTTTATGTCTGCCCCAGACATCAGCTCAGGCTTATAGCAAAAAGGTGTCTTATTTGCCTCATACCTGCTTCTGAAACTCCTTTTCTCTCAGACATTTTAGCCAGTCAGATCTGGCTCCTGTTACAACCTAGACATCATCTCTTTGTATACTGCTTTCACTCCAAGTAGATGTTTGAATCTTACAGGTTTTCCCTGTATAGCATCTCTTACGCATATAGGAAACATATTTTTACACATTCTTAGCCTCATGACTGCTACCACACCCTTTTTCTGGTATTGGGAATGGCAGCTACTCTCAGATCAACTCAGCGTGAGCTGAAGAGTTAATTTTCCCAGCTCATCACTTTCAACGTCTTGTTTC
Source organism: Phaethon lepturus (assembly GCF_000687285.1). NCBI lineage: Eukaryota > Metazoa > Chordata > Aves > Phaethontiformes > Phaethontidae > Phaethon > Phaethon lepturus. The sequence continues at coordinate 7,830 of NW_010522737.1, forward strand.
TTTCTATGTCCTTCCTCTAGCTTCTTCCTTGGCATTGCATTGAACAGCAATCTGTTCCCACTCAACTCATTATTTCTCACTACGAGATTGTTTCCCATCACTAATCAACAGATAATTCCAGTGGATTTTGTCTGCTTGTATAATTTGCAAACGTTTTCTCCCGTTCCTTGGGGAATTCCCCAGAAATGGAAAAAAATGGGTTTGTTGCTTTTTGTCAAAACTAGGAAGGGTCAACTAACTTCCACAATGCAAACTGAAACCAAGGTTGCCCTCATTAATACTGGATGAAGAACATCACTTGTGGTGTCCAGGCCAAGTAACAGGATAAAGACTGATCAGTCTACAAACATGAATTACCTGCAGCTTGCAATATCCTTATCTGGTTCTAACTTATCTAACTCTAGAAGAATGGGTAGCCAAACACAGTGTTTGTGAAAGTAGATAATGTTGTTGTGAAGAGTCTTAAGACTGAACAGGAATACGTACTTCATATAGTTCATATACGTTGTCCACAAAAACTGGCGGTGATCACACCTATTTGTAGTGCATTGGTTAGAAGTAATACATAAGGTCTGAAATACATAGAGATTGAAGTCACCAGCATCTCATTTCTTGGACTACAGAGGCATGGAGTCATAGTCCATGATGTTTGTGAAAATAATAATATAAACAAAATTATACGTACAAGATGTAACAAGCCGAGAGACAAAACAAGATTGAAGCAAACAGCTAAGGGGAGAGAAATAAAAAGTGTGAATTTCTTCTGTAGACTGTATGTACAACTGCAAGGATGATAGGACAGTCAGCTGTGGCTTGCCATTTATCAATCTTTTCATAAAAAGAAAGATTTTTGTAACCTCAAATTAGCTTTATATGAAAGTAATCTAAAGAAGTCCATGTCTTGTACAAACTTCAGAGAAATCTATTAAACTCATTTTTGAAGGCAGCTAATAGAGGAAAGGGAAAAAGGGAAAAAGGGAAAAAGGGGGGAAGGGGAAGGGGAAGGGGAAGAAAGGAAAGGAAAGGAAAGGAAAGGAAAGGAAAGGAAAGGAAAGGAAAGGAAAGGAAAGGAAAGGAAAGGAAAGGAAAGGAAAGGAAAGGAAAGGAAAGGAAAGGAAAGGAAAGGAGAGGAAAGGAAAGGAAAGGAAAGGAAAGGAAAGGAAAGGAAAGGAAAGGAAAGGAAAGGAAAGGAAAGGAAAGGAAAGGAAAGGAAAGGAAAGGAAAAAAAAGAAAAGAAAAGAAAAGGAAAGGAAAGGAAAGGAAAGGAAAGGAAAGGAAAGGAAAGGAAAGGAAAGGAAAGGAAAGGAAAGGAAAGGAAAGGAAAGGGTGCATTGCACCTTTGAGTCAAAAGGCTGTTGGCAAGAAGAAAGCAGGGGAAGAGTCAAGGAAGAAGCCCCGCAGAAAAGTGGGATCTTTAGGGAATTTTTCTGCTCTCATAAGTCCCCTATTTAAAAAAAAGCAACAATCCTTTTTGTGAATTCTATCAATATTACAAGACAGATTATTTTCTCTTGTAGCTGAAGATGGACTTTTTTGGTGATTATATGCTTTTTTTCTAGCTGCTTAAGTTTTTTTCCCAGATTTCTACAAATTCCATTTAAAACAAGCAAAGACATGAGTGGTCAGTTTTCACTCCATATCAGAGATGCTTGGAAGTAATTTCACAGACCTCTGCTGCCGTATGGCAACACAGATTAAAATGATTTGCCCACTAGCAGATTCAGTTTGGATTAGGACTGACTCATGCTGTCCTGCCCAGATCATTGGGCTATCCCTTGTTTCTATGAAATTTTGTGGATTATTATCCACATCACTATTAAATACTAATCTTCTAGGAAACATGTGAAGTCTCAAGTTGCATTCAGTTTGCTTTCTTGAAAGAGGCAAGTTAATTAGTATAAAAAAAAGGCAGGAGGGGATGTGCCCTGCAAATTTGATATGACATTTTCAGGAAAATAAAGGTAAGTTAACTTTAAGGCCAAAGACATTTCTTCTGGAAGATAAGAACTGATGTCTTACACTGGATTTCCCTTTGTACTAGTAATGCGCAACATGGTCTCTATCAGAAGAGAAAACTGATGCTATTAGAAGATTGCCCTTTGAGGACTGGGCTGAGATGGAAGCATCAGTGATAAGAAGAAGAAATGTATCCTTGGGCCTTCTCTGAACAATGAACAATTTGGGTGCAGTGGTACATAAAAGATGGAGTTCAGAATGGGCCTGTGGCCTTAGACTTCATTTCAACAAAGCATTGAGCAGAAGCCTCAACCCCACTAGGGTCTCTGAAATGTCAGTGAAAATGCTTATTTTTCCCTCAGTGTTACCAGAGAGAATGAACTATGGAAAGAGAAAAATAACCGTGAGGTGAATGGGGTTCATGTGGGTGATTTGAAATTCAATTTCTCCTCAGTCATCCTGGTCAGCTCCTTGCCTCCTTACAGCAAGGAGCCTTTGTGCTAATGTCTTTGCTCCCTTGCTGCGGATGCAGCATGAAAGGATTTTGGCAGAAAGCTCAGTCAGGAACACAATTGAGGATGGTGAGAAACAGGGCCTCTACTGTGACCTGCCTGTAAGGGGACTTGTGGAAGGCTGACTTTAATTCAGTTACCTTTGTTCAGTATATATGTGTCTCTCACTATATATATATGTATATAAATATCTTAAGTGAACTTATGTATGCCGACAAGGTAGTATCAGTGTGACACATCTGGCCTCATTCATTCTCTGCTTTTCCTAAGTAAATTTGGGGGTGGAGCTGGAAGTTGTCTACAGTGGTAAAAGCATAGGACCAGAACTGAACAGTAATGAGAACAAAGAAAATCTATGGGCAATCCAGTGACAAAACCCACTTTGGCTCAGTCCTAGTCTTGTATCTTGTCCAGAAAATCATGTCTGACAACTTGTTCCAGGCTTATTTACCTTGTTGGAAAATATGGGGCACTCTAAGAGAGAAACTGGCCTCCATCTACCACATTGTATTTCTGGTCTCTGAAACATGAGGGTTTTCAGAATGATAGACGACACATTTTTGGGGTGATCTCCATATAACACCAAGAGCAGTTTCAACACTTGATTACCATTCTCCATATTGTATCCATTACAAGGTGTTCCTGGCCCAAGTAAACTTCTTGGAAGTCAGTTAGTAAAATGCCGTTTTCTGCTATGCTTCAGAAAGTCCATGTTCCATCACAGAGTGAAGAGCTTGAGGTTACTTCCCTTGCTGTGGGGGTAGATTTGGGGAACCCCCCATGATGCAAAGAGCAGGTTCGCTGAGAAGTGGAAGCTTTGTGGTTAGATGCTATCAAGATACAGCATGGTACTTCTGAATATTTTCTTTCAACCTTTCTGCTTATGAGATGGAGTTATAAAGATGAGAGAGAAAAAAAATCTAGGCAAAATGTGGTGTTTTGTGCAGCTAACAAACCCCAAGCCCTGGTACACATCAAGAGTATACTTAGTTCTCACAGCTTAGCCCATTCCTAGTACACTGTAGGCACTGGTACTTTCAGAAAGAGAAGATGCTCCTTAAATCCAAAGAGAAAATTTCACCTGTGTTTGCATTCAGGACATATATAATTTGAGATGCAAGAAGCATGAACAAAATCTCTTTTAACAGTGCTTTACATATATGTCTACACATGCTAGCTAAGAAACTTAGCTAACTAAAATGACCATTTCTCTCTAGTAGTAAAAGTTGTAAACTTTCAACTCTAACTTGAAATGAGAAGGTCTTCCTCAAATGCCTTCTAACAAATAGGTCTTCCATTTATAACTGCCTCTCCCATATCAAACCCACTAGGAGAGAAAAAACAGCAATTATTTATAATAACTATATTGGGTATAATTTCCATCTGTCTTTGAAAGCTCCGCCTGCTGATTTCAGGCTGTGCATGTTAAACAGAAGTGCTTACACTTGACCTTGCTCTTGATCTACTCTTTGTGCACAGCAGTGCCTTTCTTCTTCTGAAAGATAGGTACAATTTGTGTCCACATAAATTATACTGTACTTGCTATTAACATTCTTTTATCTGGTAAATTACTTATACTGATAATGTTGAAGAAGGCTCTATGAGCTGTTGATGATGCAGGTCTATGATTTGGATGCAATATGTCATGCTTAATTTAGGACAAGACTGAAAGGAGATGACAGCTTGCTATAACACATGCAAAAATCAGGTCCTGGCCACATGCAGTCAGGAAAGGATCCATGGTAGTATTTGCAGCAGGAAGCATGTTCAGCCTTGGCATCGTGGCTAAATTCCAGCTTCAGCAATTATTCTGTCTAAATCTTCCTGCATTTCCAAATGGATGATTATGGTATTTTCATATATTTCATGCCTCAGATTCATGGAGCACATTAGCATAGGAAACCTCCATCCTATATTGCACTGGAGAAGTAACAAACAGGAAAAATTATCCATACTTCCTTCTCTTAACAGTTAAGACTGAGATGATAGACTCGTGTGATTTAGCTTGTCCAGTCAACCATAAGACTAGAATTGCTACACTACTGATTGACCAGAAGATGGGGACTCTTGAAATCATGATCTGGAGTAAGCATGCTGTACGTTCAAGGGTAAATGGGGCCCATTAGTAGATCAGAGTACTGTAGGGCTGCACCCTTTCAAAGAAGGGAGAGAAAATGAGAGTGATCTAGCCTTCCATTCATACAATCCCGTATCTGAACAACAGGTTCCAAACAACTGATGATTTGACATTGCATAAATCTCACAGCACGTTTATGATGGTGGTATGACACCTCTTTTTCATGCAAGGACCCAAAGGAGGGTATAGATAACGAGAATATGTAGTAAACAAATGGCAAAAAACAGGAAGAACCCAAGTATATTGGGTAAATTGCTCTGCCTTTGTGTCTGTTTCTGCACAGTGCTGAGGTCTTCCTTGAAGGTTCTCAGCACTCTCACTGATTTAAGAAAAGAAATGAAGAATGCTGCTATTGCAAAGTCTGGCTTCTCTGAGCACTCATCACTGAAAAAACCTCCTGCCTTTCATTCATTCAAAGAATTACAGTTTCTTCCTGTCACTAAGGAAAAGCTTTAAGATGTTAAAGGCAGATTTCTTCCGTGAAGTGTAAACATCTCACACTTTTTTAAACTAAGGTTTTATTTTTCTAAGAGTAGATGTACTTTTTTTCCCAAATTAGTGCAAAAAAATACCATAAATAGCCAAAAAAAGTTGTTTATAAACTGCATATTTGTGAACAATTTTTACTATTATTGTAATAATAAACCCATAATATAGCCTTTCTCAGTGTTAAGTTTATTCTTATAAAGCCATACAACAACAAAAAAAGGTCTGCATGGCAAAAAAAAGCCTTATTCTTTTTAATGCAGTTCAGCAAAGAGACATAGCCCCAAAGTGCCAGTCTCATCATGTTGCTGCACAGGTCTGGCAATCAGTGGTTATCCAGTGTCTGGGTCCCAGGAGGCAGGGAACAGCTTTGCAGTGCTGAATTTTGTACTGTTATTATTTTTAGAGTTTCCATATACTGCAAACACTTGCTTATATTCTTATATTTTCCCTGTGAATGAACTTGTTTAAAACTAAACAACCCTTTGCTAAGGGAAGATTTTTAAAATATCTTAATCAAGATAAAGTGCAGCTAACATTCAGAAGCCACTGTAGACCTTCTTATATACAGTTGCTGCCTGCCATACTGAAGCCACTGGGGGTTTTACTAGAAATATTTGTTCTTACGTTTTCAGTTGTTGTAAGTCATTTTTATGCTATACACAACTCCGCAGAACACAATGTTACACCCTCCCACCCTCTCCAAATGAGTAGCCAATACACCCCTCCTTGCTCTGCATAGGTTAAGCAGAGCCAATAGGATTCAGCCTATATCACTGATCGACCATTCCCAGTGTTTTGACATAAGAAATACTTCCATCATTCACATTCAGGAGTTAAGGCAGATTTTAGCTAGTCTGTGACCTCTTATCTATACACAAAACCTGCCCTGCAAACATGTGGTTTGGAACATTTTGTGGACCTGTTTTCTTTGTTTGCAAATTTGCCCCTCACTTACTCTCTTCCAAGAGCTATGCAGGATTAATGCTTCCTCCAGGAACTGGGCTAGACACAGCTCTCACCCATCTTCTATATGCACATGTGAAGTTGATTAAACCTTACCTTTGAGGCATAAGGATGCTTATTAATGAAGAAGGAATCAAAAGACAAGGTGATCATTGACCAGTCTTTACGTATGTGTTGTGCAAGAGGTCAAACCAAAGTATTTTACTCCCTGCACGCTGTATACACAGGCCACTACTGCATACAGGAGTAGGATTCCCAGTTCCCTGTATGGCCAGCACATAAAGCAAAGGCAAGAAGGAAGAAGCTGGAAGAAAGGTTTGGCTCCTTTTGCCAGCACAGTTCTGCCTCTGCAAATGGAAATACTATCTTAGTCCCCTTCTGGAGCAAGGAAAATATGACAGTTTGTGATTCTAAGCTAGGCTGATCAAAAGCGTACAGACAAAATTGTTTTGATGGAAAACTGGATTCTCAATTAAATATGTATTTTGAAAAGTCTTTCCCGTAGATAAAAGGAAAGAGATGATGCCTTTTCCGAAGAGCTTTGAGAAAACCAGAAGAAAAAAATCAATCTGCATTCAGCCACGTTATCAAGGTTTCTGACAAAGAGAAAAAAAAACCTGAGTGAGGCAATTCTAGGTTCACTAAGATGCTTCTGAGATAGCACAGCTGTTCCTCTGTCCCACACTGAGTTTTTATTGCAAAGCCACAGTGTAATATAACAGAACTTTTAAATGACATAACACACCCCCCCCCAACTCTTCAAAATAAAAATATAGACAGTCTGGGTAAGAACAAATTAATTTTGTCACTTTCATCAATTAAGCTTCCCAGAGTACATGACACAGGAATAAATTTCTTTTTGTGTGATGATGCTGAAATCCTCATTGACTTTGCTCTATCAGTTGTGATTGCATAGTCAAGCATACAGACTTAGCAATAACAAGATCTTGCTTAAAATGTATGACCTCAATATATTTTTAAATTATAAGAACAAATAGTTCAGCTCAGGCCAAAGAATGTACGGCAGGTGATCATTGGAACATGCTGCCCAGGGGAGGTGGTGGAGTCACCATCACTGGAAGTGATGACCTGACCAAGCTCGAGGACTGTGTGAACCTCAGGATGTTCAGCAAGGCCAAGTGCAAGGTCCTGCACCTGGGTCAGGGAAATCCCCAGTGTCAATACAGGCTGGGGGATGAAGGGATTGAGAGCCACCCTGCCGAGAAGGACTTGGGGGTACTGGTGGACAAAAAACTGGACATGATCCAGCAATGTGCACTTGTAGCCCAGAAGGCCAACTGTATCCTGCACTGCATCCAAAGAAGCATGGCCAGCAGGTCAAGGGAGATGATTTTGACCCTCTACTCCATGCTGGTGCGACCCCACCTGGAGACCTCCAGTCCAGCTGTGGAGCCCTCAGCACAGGAAAGACATGGACCTGTTGGAGTGGGTCCAGAGGAGGGCCAGAAAAATGACCAGAGGGATTGAACACCTCTCCTATGAGGACAGGCTGAGAGAGTTGGGGTTGTTCAGCCTGGAGAAGAAGAGGAGACTCTGCGGAGACCTTACTGCAGCCTTCCAGTCCTTAAAGGGGGCCTGTAAGAAAGATGAGGACAGAATTTTTACCAGGGCCTGTAGTGATAGGACAAGGGGTAACAGTTTTAAACTAGAAGAGGGTAGATTTCGACTAGATATAAGGAAGAAGTTTTTCTCAATGAGGTGCGGTGAAACAGTGGAACTAGTTGCCCAGAGAGGTGGTAGACGCTCGATCCCTGGAAACATTCAAGGTCAGGTTGGATGGGGCTCTGAGCAACCTGATCTACTTGAAGATGTCCCTGCTCGTTGCAGGGGGCTGGACTAGATGACCTTCAAAGATCCCTTCCAACCCAAACTCTTCTGTGATTCTATGAGTCTATGTAAGATAAAGTCGATGAGGCACTTTGGATCACCACATCTGCAGTGAAACACTAGTCTTGAAAAAATACATTCTGATCTCAAGAACAACCTTTGCAGCTTATTAACTTCCATAGGTACTTTTCCCTCATCATTCTTGTAAAGGATATTAATTGATTTAAGCTGCTACTTAAAAACACGAATACTTTGTAAAGGATATCTAGATATGTATTTTTATGAACATCTTCCTTAAACCGTAACATCTGCTGGGGCTTTGAAGCATCCCAATATCATTATCAGCTGTTACATTCAATCAACCACCACATTATTTATCTCAGTCAGTGATTATTTAGTTTTGGTCCACAGAGTTTGTGCAAAGATGGATTAAATTTTAATATTAACAGTGTAAATGAGTAGCTAAGAACAATAAAAATTTCCTTTCTGTCACAACTCAAAAATATTTCCACAGGCATTCATTATTTTCAATAGTAGAAGGGTTTGGTATGTAGCTTTTCTAATGTTTCATGAAACTAGATAACATTTATTTATTCCAGATGTTGCCTGCTATTAAAAATCAGAAACAAAGCAATGTTATGAGCTTATTATTTTATTTCTGCAACATCTTGCACTGGATATTATGTTTGCCTGTCTTTGTTTCAAATAATGTAATTAGGTCTCTGATATCAAATCATGATGTAAGCCAAAACTATGCAACTATGTAGTATTTTTATTATTGCTACTATGATAATTTAATGCTAGTGCATGACTGAGAATCTGATTCAATATAAAGCCATATGCAAAAGACAATAAGCTACATACAAACAGGAGAAAACCTACTAACATTACAAAGCTTTTTGAGGTGCGCCTTTGTTAAATGATGCAGTTGTTGAACACATTCTTTGGTGCTACAAAACATCTCGTCTTTTTTTGCCATATAGCCACCCCTCTGGGTATCCAGCGTGACAGATCAGACAGTTCTCAGAGCTGTAAAACTTCAGCCTAGTGGGAGAGTGAGATTGCACAGGATTTGGATTACTGCACAACACATCCCTCCTGTCACAACTGGCTCAGCTGTCCCAGGTAGTTCAGTTCATGGTACTTAGCATTGCTGTAAAAGTTTTGCAGATGTGGTAACCAAGAAATACCATGGGTATATGTGCCGTATTTTCATTCTGGTGAGGAGTTTTCAGAACCTCTTCAGATACTTTTTCAGTTTCTTATGGTTTTCTCCCCATCCATTTCCTTTAGTGCAATTTCTACTGCTTTGAAAAAGAATTAGGAGAAAAGAAATTCCTTAATAACCACATATTGTAATAAAAGTATCCTGCCTTTTACAAGTATGAAACACTTAAACTGAAATTCCACAGGTAATGTTGGCTTTTGCTATTATTCTCAACCTAATGCAGTCTGAAATAGCAGCAGTTCCTTGATCCCTTCTTTTTGTAATCTGCTCTTCTGCCCAATTGCTCTTCCCATTAAGGACATTTTTCTAATAGCAAGTCTAAATGTTTCCTCTCTTAGTTTCAGGCCATTGCTCCTTATTCTACCAGAAAGTATTTATATTCTGTGATCATGTCCCCCTTGAGTCTCTGTTTTCTAGGCTGTATGCATATCAGAAGCGACCACACTGCAGGGTGTCACTGCATGTGCTGCAGTACACCAGTCCTCTAGATGGTTAGCATCACGCAGGGTGTAACACATGCTCCAAGGCAAGCACTATAGGTGTTCCTAGGCTTCTCAGGCTCTTGCTTTCAGTGAGTCCTCATAAATGCATGCGCTTTGAGGAGCAGGATTTTTTATGCTTGTCAGAAAGAAAAAAAGATATAATTCATTCCCTTTCAGAGTCGCATGAAGAAAAAACAAACAAACAAAATGTAAGAACCCAAAGCTCAGCATTTCTCTGTTAGTCTAGTTTAGCAAGACAAGAATAACATCATTGTTTGACCTCCAAATGATCCAAAGTCTTAATGCAGCTCAATATACTTTATGATGTCATTTAGCTAAACAGAACACAGACTATTTTTTCCTAAAACTCCTGGCTTAGCTAACGTCAGGAAACCCTGTTAGGCTCTCCACACCTCTTCATTCCATGCTAACCTTCACCTCTGACACGCCAGTTTTAGTCTCCCAGGTTATGTGGATGGGATGCTCTCCTTCATCCTGCCTCTGAATTAATTATTAAGTCTCAGGCCTCCTTTCTGTCCTCAGTCTGAATCCCAGACTCCCCTATTCTCTCAGTCAAAGTCTACTTCAAGACCTGCCAGTTTAACCTTTCAGATCCTTTTACCCCATTTTATTTCCTCTCCACCATCCTAGTCTAGGCATTGTTTTTCCTCCCTTCTATTCCACTCTGGCATCTTTCTCCTCTGTACATGGGAAGCCTTGTAAGGGCAAAAGGGGATGTGCCTGATCTCATTTCTGGTACCACAGGAGCCAGGAAGAACATCTGGAAGAGGCTAGAGCACACTCACTGTAAGCATGCCCTTCCATGAATGCAGCAGCCAGCCTAACAACTGTGCAAAGAGCATATGAAGACTGACATTTGCTGAAGACTTGTAATGGGGCCACGTCTGGGCAGTTAATGTACAAGAATGATAAAAGACACATCCCTGAAAGTCAATGCTGCAGTGCCACATCAAGCCTCAAGTCTCTGTTCCTAACCATGAAGGCATAGGGACATCTCAAGTGAAAGAGCTCTACTCACTATTAATATTGGCAAAGTGATATGTTTTCCCTACTCTCATTTTCAGAAGCAACAGAAATGTTTTTGCAATGAGCAAGCAAATAAATCCCACCTCCTCAAAATTCTCCGTGGTGGATGTCTTTGATGAAAAGTTTAGTGAAATTGTGCACAACTGATACTAAAGTCTTTATACCATGATGATTGGCCATCCCCCACTAGAGGCTAACCTGTGAAATCCTGTAATAATCTCCTATACTTTTTAGGGCCCAATTCTACTTGTACTAAAATCTTTGGCAAAAATTACCATTAGATTCCAGAAGATATATTTGATATGTCCTTACTTGGAGGTGAATGGAAACTTTGATCTGGGCTGTCCTCCATTTCAGTATCATGATCTTGCGCGCAGATTTCCAGCTGTAGGTAGTGTATCTTTGAATAGCTGGTGCTGCTATCTAGGTTTCCTATCATACTTACTCATTCAGAATGAAAACAGCAGCAATGGTAATATATAAAGGTAAGTATTTTAGTATGCTGTGTTCTGAAACAGATTTTTTTTAAATTATTTGCCAGCTAACTTTGCCCTAGATCACATAGCTTAATTGATTATCGCTTTATGCATGAGGTTGCATTCACTTGTACTGAATCATGCAATTATTCAATGTGCCTGCAAAGTGGCCCATCATATGTATTTTTATCCCATAAGACATTTTCCTCTCTTACCTCCTCTGTAATCTTTGTATTTCTGGGGATGAGTAGGATCTCTTTTGCAATTAGAAGTCTGATTTGAGGGGCACTGGACATGTTCAGACATCCATAATCATTGATTTTATGCTTCATCATTAAGGGAACAACCTTAACCTGCAGAGAAATTTTTTACAATTCACTTCCTTTCCCAGTAAGCCACTGGGTACTACATGGGTGGATAAAAAGCTTTGTCTTTCACCTGAGGAAGCAGACTTGAGCACTGATCTGGTACTTCTCTAACTAACAGCATCCCCGTTAGTTAGAAACAAGCCTACTCCTTGCTTGTCTGGCCTTGCACATAGCGCGTGGAGCAGGCACAAGCACTTGTGTGCATTCACCATGCACAAATTTCTCAGGTAGGAGAAAAAAGAGAAGGAACAATAGAAAATCCACTGTAACAGACACCTATATACTATCATCACCTAACATTCTGCACCATGCAATGGGCTGATGAACTGTATAAACCTCAACATAAATATGACCACACCCTGATCTGTATGTAGATAAAGCACGTATGTATGGATGTATCTATGTACCCTGACCTTCTGCCTCTGAACTGCTCTTTCCAGCTCTCGCACTTACTTCAGCATCTTGCAGAAGGGATTCTAAGTTCCCATCTTTCTTCCAGAAGCAAATGCCTCCCACTTCAGTTTCCAGGAGACTGCTCAGGCACCAGACTG
>NW_010522737.1:19917-52357 GCF_000687285.1 Phaethon lepturus
CACAGATGGAAAGGTCCTTGTTCCCAGCAGAGCCTGATTTCATTTACAGAAGAAGTGCTGCTCTCCTCGACTTGTTTGGGGCAGCCCTACTGCCTTCACAATTTCACTATCCTTGGCCAAAAAATCCTTTCACAAGCAGATGTTTATGGATTTGTGCTAATGACCCCCTTGGCAGCTTTCTGCAGCCTTGGAAATTGTCAGAGAGGAACCATTGAGGTCCTGGCCAAAAATCAGGTGATTGGATAGCAAACAAGAACATTTAGATACAGAACAAGATCGTTAGAGGCAAAAAAGAAAAAAGGAATAACCAGAACTGGAGGAGCTGTCAGGAAGCAGAGTCCTGAAAACTGAGTTACTAATCAACTTCATTAAACAGGCATCCAACTATGCCTTCTAAGATCTTTTCTGAACAGGTAATATCTCCAAAGAATTGGTGAAGATAGAGGATCACAAGATGAGTCCTTTGAAAGCTGTTCCTTGAGCTAGCTGGAAATTTGGATTTAAAAGACATTTGAAGTCAATCAGGCTTAAATAACACCTTGGGTAGAAATTTGAGCTTGAGCTTCCTGGTAGACGTGAGAATTTTGGCTAAAGAACAGGGAGCAGTCAATAGGATTGAGACTAATCATTGGAAAATACTGTCTCTTTAAACAAAGATAATACTTGTTTGTACTGAATCCATGTTTCAGTTTAGCCCTCTGTCACCTCCTGAATGCAGATATTATAAAATATGCAAGTAATTAGGGATAATGTTACAGTCTTTGGGTGAGGGGATATTGTTTGGTCCCTAAGGTGATAATTAACTAAGGGCCTAACCAAATGAAGAACACATAGGAGTGTCATAAACTGTTAACCTGTCTTTGTTTTCCCTAATTAAAAATTAATACCTTGACCCCTTGTTAAAAACAACGTTCAAGTGTTGCAGCATGGTTAGGATGTAATGACCTAAGCTGTTACTATCCAATAGTACATTAAAGCAATTTAAAAAAAACATGAATTTCACCACTTTCCCCTCCCTAAACAAAAGAAGAAGGGGCTCCAACTTGTTCACTGCAAAACCAGCTGTGGCAGTTTAGGTTATTGTCACCCAGCTCTTTCCTCATCTTCTGACCTTCAGTCCTTTAAAGACATTATAAACATCCCCATAATACACTCTGCAAAACATGCTCCCCAAAAAAACCCTGTGCATACTGTTTATGTATATAAAATATTGTATAAGATCAAAGCTGCTCCAACTGTCACCTCGTGCACAGTTCACTTTCCTAAACACAGGCCTAAGATGGCCTAAGATGGCCTAAGATGGCCAAGACCTCTACATGGGGTCAGCAAACATGGTACAGGACTAGAAAAGATCTGCAGCTTTCTGAAGTGAGGGGCTAAGGGAGATATGTGAGGGCATCTCAGATGACACTGAATTCTTATGTATGGGAAAGAGAATCAAGCCGCTCATGTCCGAGTAAAAAGACATTTCTGGTCATCTTGGCCAGAAGGATGAATTAACACAAACATGTTCACTACCTCTTGGGTTGACCACAGCCAGCTAAGATTTTTCATATGCTTCCTTTAGGTGCCAACATTCAAGAAAAAATATATTATGATTTCAACCTCCTATTTAACATTTCTTGAAGCTGCTGCTTCTTAGTTTAGACATACTGCTCTGTACATCTATTGGAGAAAGGACACACTGCTGCACAAGGCTTCTACTCAAGAGAGGACCAGAGGAGCTAGACAAATCTTTCCCAGTACCCTCCTGATTATTCAGAACTTAGCTTTATCATTCAGCTTTGCCCCTCATAAGCTACAGGTCTTGTCACCGAGCAAACAATATCGGTTTATTTATGTCTTAATTATTGATGAAATTTCCTTTATCCCCTTGGTCTGAAAAGCTGACGTTGGTTTTTTCCACATAGATATTTCAAGATAAGTAACTGTTGAAGACAAAGGCACTGTAAATATGCCTGTTTTGAAGAATATGACACTGACTGTCACTAGCATAATTCAGAAAAAATATACAAACTTCACCTTTAGTAAGATTTTACAAGATTTCTCCCAAGCTAGCCATCTCACTATAAGAAACCAAAAGGAACTCATGTTCTTCTTTAAAAACAAAGCAGCCTTCATTTTCATTTTCCTGAGAATATCTTCCTTGCTATGTGACAAACAATGGTTCCTATATACAGAAAATCTTTAGGAGCCTCACAGAAATTTTCTTTTTTTTAAATGTTTACTGACCTATGACAGCTGGTCATGGAATTCTCTGTTTTTCCCTAAGTAAATTCCTATTGCAGAAGAAATATTTTGACAGCAAAAATCCCCACAGTAGGGATAAATGAGTATCTATGAACATGAAAACTTGCAAAAATAAATCTTTCAAATTATTCATCAACTCACACAACAGAGTCAATAACTGAATATGGTTTTCTTAAATATCTTAACGGATCTTTAAGAAAAATATCAGTTCCAGTGTATAATGCATACAAGTAGTTGTTCTTAAAGCAATCTGCATAAAGTACTTGTAAGGTAGCTAGAGAAAGAATAGCACTTTTTTGTAATGCTTAATTATTTACAACCGTAGTTTGTACCTGCACAACAAAAACTGCAATAATACACAAAAGCGGTATTTTAACTGCGTAGGTTAGATTACTTTAACAAAATGTTAAGTTCACGCAAATTCCATTTATCACTTTTGACTAGATCTATATTGCCATGGAAAAGCATCACATAAATGAATAGTTCTTCAGAAATGTATTGAAACGTAGAGACCAAACACCAGAACACAATAATAAAAATAGAGTTTAGTAGAGGATGATATGCTTTCTATTCGAATTCTAAAGACAGTTGCCATAAGGACTTCATGAGCTACTGAAATGTTACTGCCATCTTACTGGAGTTTCAGCTACATGTGTGGTCAGCAATGCCAAGGACATGCGTGTGCCTAGAGCTCTCATCACACTGTTGGTTTCTTATTAACTCAGGGCAGAATTGTAGGGGCCTACATTATAGATGCTTTCTGCTCATCTAGTTGAATATAGAGTCAAGAGCACACAGGTGCCAAACATCAGACATTGCACCCAGTTGGTATCTGTTTGCCACCACTGAAGGAGTCAAGAGACTAAGCTGAGATACAGCAGTTTGCACCCTGCATGTCTAGATTTAAGTAAAATTAGTCTTGTGCTATTGTACATCTTCCATGTGCTATTTTCTGGAGAAGGAGGAGACAAGCAATGGTAACAGTCCTATTCATGGTCCTTCTCCTCAGTGCTGGCCCCTCCTCTGTTACTTTTCTTCGGTTTGTGTGAAGGAGTCATTGCCCTCAGTGACATTACCATTAGACCCAGGGGAAAGGACCTCAAAAGCCGACTACCTAAAGCGTATCCATATTCCATGCAGAATCACCTAAATAAAGGTGTGATTCTCAGTTATGCTAAGCACCAACAGCTCCATGTGCCTTCAGAACACTGAAATATCCAGCTGTGGAAATTTTGTCCTAAATCCTTCTGGTCTGTGGGATGAGGAAAAAAATAATATTGTAGCCTGTTTATAATGTTTAATACTTTACTCTGCATCATCCCTCTCCAAGAAATAGGCAGTTACATCACATACTGCCAGTTTTACCTAAAGAAAGCTATTAGCGCTACCACTTTAATAAGCTCGTATCTCAGAAAAAAATCTGCCGCCTTTCTTTTTCCCAAGATACACTGAAGACTGTTAGTTTGCAGTATCCCGCCAGCCTCTGGGCCTTCCTCAGCAGTTCTTATTTATTTTTCCCATTGACTTCAGTGGGAGTTTTGGGCTGTTCTAAATTAACTGTAAACATTCAGGAAAAAGACCTAGACAGCATTGTGTGTGGCTCAAATGAAGCCATCTGCTCAATGTGCAGCCGTAAGTTAAAAATGAAAATAAAACCGCCAACAACAAAAGCGGAGTGTTTTAGGAAGTATTAAAAGATGGAATAGAAGACACTTTATAGAAGACATTTATCATATGGTCCTATAAATCAATAGTCACCCTTCAGTTTTGATCTTGCTTACTGTCTGTCAGCACTTCTCACAAAATAGAGCAGAAACACAATAAACTGAAAGGACTTACAGGCAAGTGATCAGAGGCCAGGAAATAATTCCACATATGGAGAGATTAGGTCTGTTTATGAGATAGACGAATAAGAGGTGACATGATATAATTATCATAATATCATTATAGCGTAAAGCCTATCAGTTGGTTACTTCTTATTACTAGGTTACAACACAACATCGAGGAGACACCCTATGAAATAAAAAGAACACGTTTAAGATGGTTGGCAACGTTTCTATATTGTACAGCTATTCTTTGGATCTCCAGGTCAGAAAATACTGTTGAAGTAAATGCTTTGCAAAAATCAAAGGGGATTTAGAAACTCATACGAATGTTAACACTTCCTCCTAATCTGTTTACAATGCAAGTTGGTAAGGGACCAACCAACCCTCACTTTCTGAGGACTCAAACCCCTCATGCCTGTCCACCAGCAGGGTGCCAGGTAGGCAGTTACCAGATCCAGAGAACAGCAGATTTTAATTCCTCTTTGAAAAACAGAGCTGTCTTAAAAGAGCAATTGGTGCAATATGATTATTATAATAACCAGCACACAGGGGCTGTGAGGACAATTTTCTGGTACGACTATGTAGAGTCTGGAAGTTTTTAAAGTAGGTAAGTTCCCCTTCATTCTGGAGTGAAAATACATCAGTGAGGTTGGGCATTCTGCCAGATCTAAGCATGTCTTGAAAGCTGTTAAGCATCGGACATCCATGAACTTTACTCTGAACCATTTGTAGTAAGCTTTCCTGCAGTTAGAAAAAACTCTACTCACATTATCAAAGTAAGAGGCATTCCCTCTAAAGGGAGTCATGTCTAGAGCAATGTTTGCACTTCCCATCATTCAAAAATCCTTTCCATCACAGCTGCTACACCACAGAAACCATTTCAGCTTCAGTCAAACCAACTGAAGAAGGTGACCACTGCTGTCAAGTGGCCTCGTCGTTGCATTAATGTATTTGGTGGTTGCTTCACGAGATTTCCGTATCGCTAACATACAGGTTGTATTCATGTGGAAAAAGCCATATATGTAGTCAACTGGACTGTATTTCCATCTGCACACAAGCATATCCCATGAGTAAAGGCTGCAAACAGGGACTACGGTTGGTTTATGTGCAGGTGGAGGTCTTGCTTCTTAATTTGCTTTCTGATGTCTGTATCAGGTAACTAAAATTCAGCCATGATGTGATGATATGAGAAGTGACTCCCAGAACATATAATTTTTTCCTTCTTTTCCTTCTTGAATGATGCTTTTAGTATGCATTTTTCTTCTAAGTCTTATTTTAGGTATTAAATAAGGGTATCGCATAAAGATATATACCCACTATGTTATGTATGAAGGTGTTTTAATTCCATATTTTACAGCTCCGTCAGAAACTGTTCTAAAAGAATTTTTTTATTTATTCATCTCTCTATTCCTGCAAGTACAGCCATCTCATTTTCACTGATCCTGTGCAAACACTCCTGTTCTTCAGGAGTTAAAAGCTGTCCATATGCCTATTGCCTTGTACCCGAAGTCTGGCTGAGTAGCGAACTGCACAAGAAAAAAACAATATATTGAAATATCTGTTTCACAGCCATCAACATCTGTCTCCTCTTCAAAAGTAACATAGTGTAATCTGGATATATATTCCCAGAGTGGAACTTTGGTAATTCAGATTAGAAGCAATTCTTGATGTTTTAAGGAGCCTGTTTATTACAAAAACAATTACACAACCCACCAGCACAGTACACAGAAAGGGAGAAGTAGAAGTTTATTTAGCAAGAAGCCTCCTGGCAGATGCCAGCACAACTGGGGCAGCTAAATTGGCTTGTACCAATAATTCTTTCAGCCAGCTTGTAAAAAAACCTTCTGGGTCTAAGCCCTCTGCACATCCAGGCATACCAACCATCCCAATGTTTCTTGTGTGGCTTAAGCATACTACCACATCTACGTTTTCCCCCAAAGCTTTATTATCTTTCATAACTGCTCTTCATTATTGCTTTATCTTCTGTATAGAAAGCTTTGAGACCAGAAAATATTTTTAATTTCAATGCTGTTTCCCATGAAGTTCAATCACTTTTGCACAACGTATTGAGTAAACTTTGCATTCTTTGGGCTGAATCTTTGGGCACCAGCATAGATGAATCTCCAGATTTTAATACAAGAATTGTGAGTTTAACATTTTTGCATGTGGACAGGAATACACTGAGTTTCCTGACTTGGAATAAAGTCTCTAACTTCCCTCATACTTCCTTTTGTCCCTTCTCCACACCTGAGAGTGACAGGTGCAAATCACTATCTTAATTTCCAGTCTAGTTTCATTCAAATTGGTGCATTACTTTTGGGTGGTTTATTTCACAGTCATTGTCTGGCAAGCTTCATAGCCAGGGAGGAAGCTTTGCTCTAAACTCTTATTTTTTAAACTCCACTGATTGTATTTCTAAGTAGATTTAAGCCATAATATTTAATTAAGGAATAATGTAAATATAGGTCAGGTTGCATTTTCTGAAACACTGTTATGTCTAAAGAGCATGCATCCTCTAAGCAGTACCTTTAAAAGAATCTCAACTTGCATCAGTATTTAAAAATCATTTTAAGCTATCCGTTTATTTCCATATTAATGTACATTGTCGGTTTCAGCACTGGTATATTCTTCATGAGAAACCTTTTGATTGAACTTTGTTACTAATTAAGTGAATATTAAAAATACATGAAAACTTATCTTAGCTGTTTGTTTCAGGTTTGCTTAAATTGTCTCTTTTCATTTGCCTAAAGTTAATAACATGATAAATACCTGGCATTTAGGAAAGTAATAATTTATTACACAGAAGGCCAAAGCTTGCTCAGTTACAATTGCAAATAGCCTATTAATCTCAGGTGCAGTTGCAGAGTTGCAGCTGAGAAGTGTTTTGAACTGTACATAATTTTCTGCTAGATAATTTTCCGCAAGATAATTTTCCCATTATTAAGAAGCATAAAATGGCAATTTGTTTACTGAACCCTTTAAAAAATTGTACTGAATCAAAGTTCCTTTGAATTCATACACAAGCTAGCCCTTTATTTTGTAGTGATACTGGCCAGCTGTCCTTTCAGTCGTATCAAATCAGGTGTGGCTGCTCACTGTCCTAGACAACCAGACATTTCATTTACCGTGGCTTGTTTTCTTACCATGAATAAAAACATTGAAAGTTATGATTAATACTATTTCATATGTTTCATTTTAAAATTAAGCAGGATGAATTCACTTCTGTTCTTAAGAATTTGCACCAATAATCTTCTAACCTCCTATTTTGACTCTGCTTGACACATTTTTTCAAGATGCCCCGTTCAACCTCAGGTAATCTGTATTACTTAAATACTGTTTTACAAACAGCAGGAAAAAGACTATCCCAAGATAGCCCACCCCAAGATTAAGGGTCTCCTCACTAAAATCTGTGAATACATTAAATAGTATTTTTCCTATCTCAGTGACACAAACAAAGCCCGTGTCTCAAGGAGGTCACAAAGTGAGGCAGACAGAAAACACAGGACACAGAAGACACCCAGAGAAACAATTCATTGGGGCTTTTTGTCCTTCTTGCCTCTCATACATGATCAAGGGATGGAGAGGGCTGACCTGCTTCTCCCTGCAGTCAGTGGGTGGGCTCCTGCGATCTTTGCCAGTTCAGTGGCTCGAAGACAAAAAGTGTGAAGAAGTGAAGGAAGACAGTCTGGCTGCCATCAGTACCATGGAAGTGGACACAGCAAAGAAAAAGAGTGAGACAGGGCTGCGTGGTGACAAAGAGAAAAAATTTAAACAGCCCATAGTAGGTAAAGGGGAGCAAACAGCAGCCACAAAAATGAAGAGGAAAAGAGCCTGATTAGGAAAGAAGGAAAATAGTAGTTGCAGTAAAGTTGTGCTTGTATTTTCAGTAATGTTTAGATGTAATGTGACTCAAACAAAACCAGAAAAGTCTGAGTGTGGGTAAATATAGACAAGTAGATCCAGTCTAAAAATCAAGTAAATAATTACTATTCAAAACCAAGCACATAGAAAATGCGGTAGGAGAATAGATACAATGCTTTTGGCTATTTTCTCTGAGCAGCACTGCTGTTTTATTGTCAGTCAGGATAACTTCAAAAACAGAAACTCTTTCCTCCACAACACAATAATTAGATGTATTTATTTCTTGAGTGAGCAAAGACCTGGTGACTTAGAAAAAATAGCAAAGAATTAAATGAGAACCATAAGGAGTACAACCTAATGTGCTTAATTTGGCAGATATTTTAAATTGAATCCGTCACGTTTACATTTTAGAAATTACCTCTATGCAGGCATCCCACTCCAGGTTGCAGTTCTGTCACAACTCAAACAGAGCTCAACCTGATTAGAATTAAAAGGTGATATAGGAAATGGTTCTGATGATTTAGCAAGTCATTGGCTTCCCATGAAGTCAACACAAAAGTAAGGCCACAAGTAAGTGGAAAGAGATACTGAGCCCCTTCTTTTTATTTTTTCATAGTATGAAGCAAGCAAGCAACACAGAGATTTCTGAGATGACAGCCTAGCTTAACACAGGGCCATATTCCTTGCTGGCTTTTTTGTAAGTGATGCGAGCTTAATTGCGCTTCTTGATGCAAATATATCTTTAAGTTCAAATGCATGGGAAGTCATTTTGTCACTTTAGTGGACTTCAGTCATGCTCGTTTTGGCTGAGCCTGGTTCAGTACCACCTCATGAGCATGTGTCAGCATTATGAATCTGTCTCTCTGGAGATCGTGGCTTTGGTCCTTCTCCAGGTAGAAAAAATTCAAAATCCCAGTTTAACTGTAAATAGCACCATATTGTGCTGTAAACAGTGTGTAAACATATCTCACTTCATAAGTGAATTTACAATGCAGCTAGTTAAGAGGTAAAGGAAACCAAAGACCGGATGGAGTTAAACATGGGGCATTGATTTGGAACAGGCAACTAGATTTCAAGTCAGCGGAGATTTTAAAATACCCTGAAAGATTAGATCCATTGCCCTAAAATGAATTAAAAAAAGAAAGAAAGAATATACCAATCGACAGGTTTTTGCACTAGTAGGGGAGAGAGGTTCTCACTCCATTTCAGTGGGCCAGTGTCACGGGAGGCTACTTATTAAAATGTTTATTTTTCGGGATCTCTGAAAGCTTATTATATGAAAGTGTGTAAATAAAAACTTAATTCTATTAAGTTAGAATAAAATAAACATTTGGAGCGAAATGTCAGTTGCTTTTATCTCTTCTTTGCTTTCCTAAAAAATTAATAAAACACCTGCATGACTGCTGTGGGCTCCTGGAACAGAATGTGTAATGGTCGGCTATCTGAAAGGCAAACAGAATTGCCACTGAAGGAAAATGGCACCGATGATACCCGAGACCTCTGCACTGGCAAGTCAAATAATAGCCAAAACTAAAAAGAAAATGAAACAAATATGATTGTGTGTGGCAAATTTAAGAATATTTGAAGGCACCTATGGTTGAATACCACAGAGCATATTGCAAAACAATGAACACTGTATCCTTTGAAAGGAACGAAAATTAGGCAGGAAAAAGAGGACCAGGATCATCATGGAACAATGAGGACCAAATCATGGCAATTCCTAAAACTACACATGAAGAGTACTAGACAAATAAAATCTGCACTGATCAGTACACTGTCAGAAAAATTGGTAAAGAAGTCATACTAAATAAGAAGAGACTATGGTCAAAGGCAGACAGTTGAAAAGTCTTTTTAAAAAAAAGTAAGAGTATGATCTTTTTAGCAAATAGGAGTCTCAGTGTTCTAGCCATAATGAAAGTACCAAGTGACTCAGGCACCTACGGCCAAACTTCATATTTTTCTGTATCACTGATGCCACCACCACTGCCCCCTCCAAAAAGAAAAAAGGCGGGGAGGGGGGAGGGAAGAACATCCCTGGCTGGTTTTGCACTTGCAGTGGAAATAACTATTCTATAGTAGCATAGCAAATTTGTTTCAGACAGATGAAACAGCTGTACAGGCATAAAGCATCTTACAAGGTCCTACGGGTGCATATCTACATTACATACAAATCTATCAGTGTGTATTTTTTGAAATACTAAAAATTGACTGATGACTCTTAGTATAGTACCTGTATCCATCTCTAATAGGCTAGACCCACTCCCATTTTAGGAGTTCTGTGGAGGCTAACAGGGGGACTCAGCATCCAAATTTGGCTACGTCAGGAGGCGTTAGGGAGCTACGCCTAATCCCCGCTTGGTTCCACACATCCATCTCGCCTCGCAGGCCTCCCCATCTATCTTACCCCAGCAGCCGCACAGATGAGAGAGGGAAAAGTCCCTTGACAGTTTAAGTTGCCCCTCTTGCACATGCACAGGATTAACCCCTCTGCCAATTTAGCTATTATCTCTCTAATCCTCCTTTTTAAATAATCTCCTTCATGCCATGTATCCAAGTCCTATCCGAGCCACCTAATCAGGCTAAGGCCGTAACTAGTTCACTCAGAAGATCCAGTTGGAAGCTCTGCAACTGGGAATGAGTCTTGGTCTAAAAGATCGCCAACTTCTCCTGGGTTAGCAGTGAGTGGAGCCAAGGGAGTGAGGTGTTCCTTTATAAAGGCAGGTGTTAGGTTAAACCTATTCCATGGGTTTAGGGAGAGTTGTGTCAGGTAAACATGGAATAGGCAGGAATCAGAAAAAGTCTGTGGGGAGGTTGAGGCGTGGAAGGCCAGAAAAGCAGGAGGAAGGCAAAAGATGGACTTAGACAACTAACATTCACATTTGCATTGAGTTGTGGTGCTAAATCCACAGTAAGATTAGTGACCAGACAGAAAAATCCATCTTCTACCTATATTTCAAGTGCCTTAGCCTTATAGCGTTAAAGTATTACAGAGCATCCAGTGCTGAAAGCAGGCAGTGTTTATGGGTGGTCGCCTCCCTAGAGGTCCTGATGGGTGCTGCGCTTCGCATTTTTGATCAAAACACATATACCCAAATGTATGCTGAGGCCTTTCACTGAGCCTCTAAAGAAAAATACGAAACCACAGGATTTACTTCACTTCAAGCTGCTGAAAAAGTCCAGGGAGTTTGTAAGACACCTCTATTCCAGCACACCTGCCTCCCCATGAGAACTCGGGAGTACAATAGTTTGACGCCTCCCTAATCAAGATAGTTTTATCATTAAAATTTCCTCGTATCATGGGACATCTGTGGGACTCCTTACGCTTCCAAGCACTGAGGTTTTTTCTGAGAATGGAGCACAGCCCTTTGCACTCCTTTGAGGAAATTCTGACAGCTAAGGTCCAGCAGCGTACATGAACAAGCTAGATTTTTGTTACATAAAATAAAGGCTGCCATACTTTTTATTGGACTAGGATATCAGTTAGATTCCTAAGAGTAGTTATAATAGAATCAAGTTACAATGTCAGTGTGATAAAAGGTATCACATCATTACTCTGTCCTTTTTACCTTATTCATTCACAGATTGAAGTTTCCTGGATTTCTGTCAAAAGAATTAGTCTTTTAAGAATAGAAAAGACCAAAGTTATCTTTATACAGTTTGGGAATTCATTTTGAGTAGTCCAGCGATTAACAATATCAGCGATAATTGAGTCAAAGGCGTCTATGGAGTACACTAAACAACAAAATAGACCATGGAACAAAAGACAGGTAATTCAACAGTGCACAATTGCTGAATAATCATTTTAACCTTACCAAGGGTCAGGGTGGCAAATAAAATAAATAAAAAATGAATGGGTTTAAAGAAAGGAGGAGGGAAAGAACAACAATGTACTCAGAGGGAACTAGGCAATTTTGAAGAAAAATATGTGCAGAACAGAAGCTGTACAGCTGTTAACAGGAAAGAAAAATCAATTTTACACCAAATAAAGGGGTACATTTACATCATTATGATTATGTTGGGAAAGGATTAGAATTTCACTTTCTTCAAAGCATTCTTGCAATGTGTCATATGATTCTTCCTTATCTGATGATCATGATGATGCATAAAGAATAGCACCTCTCAAGCATCACTTTATTCAGTAACAGACCACCTTGTCTCCCTGAGCTCCCTGACTGCCAGACCTCATGTCTTTGTTTTCCATAGGTAAATTTAATTAAACCAGCAGAAGTGGAGTTGTTATGGTTCTCAAACAGTGGTACTAACAAAAGGGGGAAAAAAGATTCGGGCAGGAGAGTAGAAAATGCGCATGGGTTCAGGAGCTCAATAGCATTAGATAGGCAGCTCAATCCTAAAATTGGCATAATCAAGTGATAGGGAAGAAAGCAAAACCCAGACAGCTGAATTCAGATGTTGGTGGCATAGGAAAACACAAGTCATCATTGTGGAAAATACAGGTGGGGGCAGTTAAACAATTTTTTGCTCTTTCTTTAAATAAAAGTTTTAAAATGTATCATTCTGATTTGAGTACAGGTACAAAATATGCTTGTACATGTGCAAGAACAGGGCTGGCCAATGCCCTTAAGTAAATCCATTCTATCTGCCCAGAGTAGGACACTTTCATTTCATCCAATTTCAACCTTTTTCATTTCCCAGCTATTCCATCTATGCTTCCACAGAAGGGAATAGCAGCAACATGAATCATGCCTCCAAGGCAAACTAATCCAGATGCAGGGAGACTCAGGTGGCCAGTGTGAGCCTCTCCCCACATCCTGCTCCCCCCGTGTATGTGATGGCTTTAGCACAACACCTCAGCCACTGCGCTTGCTCCACAGCAACCCAACAGCATGTTGCTTTACCAGTTACAAATGCTATTTTAAATTGTATCTGGCACCATATAAAAGCAAATGCAACTACAGGCTCAGTTATAGTCCATGGGAAGAAGGTCTACAGGAGTGGAAAGCCATGCTCTGCATCAATGGCATTTCCTATTAGTTTTAAATACTGCCAGAAAGTCAGAAATCAGCCTGGAGGCAGTTACCTGCAATGAGCTGCCTGTTAGAAGAAATGCCTTCACCTTCTTTCCAAGCATAGGCAACGTCAACGAACGGGGAATTATGTTCCTTACCATTTCCACCTCTTTGCTACCTCAGATCTCCGCTGCTACTATTTTCTCAAGGACAGGTGTTAGCCTTCCTCCTTTCCTTCTTACCCTACCTGATGCAGGCACTGGGAGTTGCGGAAGCTCAAAACAGGGCAGAAATAGGCCTTGCGTTCTGGCTGGATTTGTACCCTGGCTGAATGAACGAGGAGTGAGAGCATCTGCTAGAGCTGGCGGTGGCCTAAGCAAGCTGCAGTGTTGTGCAGAAGGTCACAAGGCTCTGCTTCAACTACGGCTTTGTGGCAGACCTGCTTCCTCCTTGCCCTCTTCCCCACCTCAGATTTTAAGCTCGGGAAAGCTGTTTTATTTGAATAAAAGCTCACAACAAGCTTTTAAATAGAAAAATATCCTTAAAGGAGCTAGAGAAAACAAACTGTGTTCCATTCAATTCTGTCTGCCTACAGCAGCCTTGTAGGTGGGTCCTTCATTCCAGCCAGTTCACTAACTGAGAAGCAGAAAGCTCTGCTGAGTTTCCCCACATCCCTGTGACATTTTTTCCATCACCTCTGAGGTGTGGCTGTCTGCTTCCCAGTCCTTCCTTCAGCCTTTTGGTCTCTTGAAGGTGCAAGCTGAGCAGATCTGCCATGACTCTGCTGGACTCCGCTGGTCTGCCCATCCTCATCTGAATCTGTTCAGTGGCGCTTCAAGAATTTCCCCCAGCAAGTCCACCCAGCTGCTTCAAAGAAAGTAAAGCCAAATTACAACACACCTACCAAATACACAGTTCGCCACAGTTACAGCAACAGTTGAGCCTTGCAGGAGGGCTGAAAGGCCAATTTTGTGAGACCAGAACACAGGCGATGGGTCCTGAAGTGCTGCTGATAGTCCTGGATAAGTGCTTTGTTTAACTGAGATGCACTTTATATGTTCAGAATGAGCCCATATAATTTGTTATTGTACTACTGTAACTTGCAATAGGCCAACATTTATAGCAGTCAGTGGAGCAATTACAGCTTTAAAGTTTGACACTGGGGCAAAAACAGGGCTGATAATTACAAATGAGTGATTTTCAGAGTGTGAAGTACTGAAGTAATAAATTGTATGTGAGGTTTTTCTTAAGGCACATAAGCAAAATCAAGCAGTTAAAAACAATGAAAAAGCATGCAGCCTGCACGCAACATATATGCACTATGTATTCTGTTGTCTTGTATTCTTTGTAGACATTGTATAAAAGGAGACTTTGATCTAAATGTGTAACAGCTCAGATAGCTCTACATAATTTCTTTATTTCACTCTTCCATTTCCTTCCTTCCTTCCTTCCTTCCTTTCCTTCCTTCCTTCCTTCCTTCCTTCCTTCCTTCCTTCCTTCCTTCCTTCCTTCCTTCCTTCCTTCCTTCCTTCCTTCCTTCCTTCCTTCCTTCCTTCTCTTCCTCTATCTTCTCCTGTGCATCTTCTCTTCTGCTTACTTAACTGCGCTGTGGTAAGGCTGCCTACATCACTTTATGCCAGTTACTGCCTCTGGCTTTTGCTGTAACTTTAAATAACCTTTTCTGATAATTTTGATAGCAAGGTTTTAATAAGTGATGAACATCTCAGAATCATTCTGGGACAAAAGAACACCCTCCCAGTTCCTACATATTAACCACAAAATAACTCCTGGAGGAATATATAATGTGGATACATCACTGCAGGAGAAATACGAACTTCAGACTAGCGCAAGCTAGTGGGAGTTTGGTTTCGGAACAGAGGATCAGCTATCGTCAAATACGAGGTCATTTTAGTGGCTGTGCCCTACTTAAAGGTGTACACTGAAAGAAAAAATGGAGAAAAACCTACCCTGTTCAGCCAAAGGTAAGAATATAAAGGAGTACTGTACCTGATGTCTAAACAAATAAACCCAGCAATGTGATAGGTGTTTGTTAGTTCTCTGAATGCTTTCACTTCACGCTACAGCTAGTTACTCAGTAATACGCACTGTGAACAGAAAAGTACAACTTGCCGGAGTACAAAATGACATGGAAAGAAGCCAGTTATTAGAATAACGATAGTAAAAGTCAAATATAAGCTGAGAAAAGCTTGCCTCAAGTTAATGAACTGACATATAGTTGAGTTAAAACACAAAAAATCTATATCGAAATCACAGGAAGAGCGAGCTCTATTGTGACACTCCAATCGTGGAAACAATAGCACATCAATTTGAAGTGCTCAGGAGAACAGTCATATCTCTGTCTTGCAGTGGAGCAAAAGGGGCTTTTTTCTGTTTTTCGACACCCTGTTAAGGTCTTGCTGTTTTACTGGGTGCTTTGTTCAGCAGTCGGGTATGGTATGGCTCAAGGATCCCAATCCAGTGGGCAAGTTCTAACCTTTGTAGACCACGAATGGCATCTCAGCACAGATTCCCTAGCTGTGGCATGATTTCAGCTGCTGGAGTCTGCTTTTGGTTCTTATTTAATTTGCCAAAGTTTTCCTTTGACTCTGTGAGTCAAGACAACTAAAACAAGGCAATTTATTTGAAGCATTTGAGTGAAACTTTACGTTTTAACATTCTCCATAAAAATCAATGCTAAGAAATCCGTATCAATATCCCAAGCCTCCAAAGACTTAACCCCAGCAGCAGTCAGGAGGTTTGACTGGCAGCCACCTCCTCAGAAACTGCAGCAGAATGCTTAATGCTCCGGCAGGCAGAATCCCATTGCTATCACAAAAACAGAAGCTTGAAGAGCAGATGACTCTGAGGTATTGGCATAACAATCTTTCGATTCCGTATTATTTTACTGTAGTGTTGCTAGGTTCTGGGCTTTGTTTTCATTTGAATAGTCATGATAATGATTTGAAGTAGGCTTTAAATCTTGAAGGATTTTTCTGTAAAAAATGAGCAATGCGTCTACATTGTACAAGATAGGTTCTTATCTTGTAAAAGAGGAGATTGCACTTAAAGTGGAAACTGAGAAGAGTAGTCTCGCTGGACTACAGGCAGAGACAAAGCATGTTTCTAGGCATTTTTGCAATGTATTATCCTCTCAAAAGAATATATAGTGGAGGTATATAATTTTAAGAATATGGTAGAATGTTTAACCCATTTAAAATGCAGCTAATCAACCTCAGCAGAAATATTTAAATGTTTTAACAATGGGAATGAGAAATGCAGACTAAGTGCTGAAGCTACTGTAATTCCCAAATCAAATCTGCAAAACTGTATGCAATTCAGTTATAGTTCTGATTCCAACAGCCTGTGCTCAGGATAGCAAATTGGTAAATTAAACTGTCTATTGACATTTTTTTAGGCAAAAATGGAAGGTAAATTGATTTTCTTAGATGCTGGTATTCTGTAAGATTGAACATCCCCAAAGAGATTTCAAATGAAGCCTGTTGTCTTACTAATTTGCACACCATGTTTGGGTTGTTTTTTTTTTTCCTTGATTAAAACCTTAGTAAGGAACTGCTCAAACCTTGGGATTTGCTAGGCGTAACTGTAGGCCAGCATGTGCCAAATATGCCACAGCACGAAGTCTTTAGTTGTCATCCAGCATACTGTGTGTAAGCAATTGGCAAGCCTCCTCTTTTCCTACCTCCCAGGATTTTTGTTATTGAATTGCCTCATAGTGTATCTCAGCCTAATTGAACTCATTACTTAAGGGACTACTCTGTCTACACAAGTATTCAGGAAATATTATTGCTGAATAACCATGTGTATATTCTTATGTTGGAAGAAGAATGGTCCAGATAATGTACCTAGATAAAATAATGAATAAATAGGTCCTAAAAGGTGTTCTGCCAGCTTCAATGAATCTAGAGAAACATTTCAGAGAACCTACAAGGAGCGATTCTCTTTTCACACATGAAAGTTTGTGGAAGATGCCCAGCTTCCCAGGAGCACGAGACATCAACGATGAAAACATGTAAGAAGAGTCAGATACCTAGCAGCAAGAAAAAAAGATGCCAAAAGGAGTTGTCTGATAAAGAATTTATTCCGACGAATTTAAAAGTACAGCTCTGCTAAGGCATGATGGAAACTGGCACATTTCCCTCCTCAGGATGGAAGTGTTTGCCCTTGCAGGCTTTGCCAGTCTCCTCCAACTGACCAGGGCCGGGGCAGGAGGCCAGGGGTTGCCCCATCAGCCAGCAACACCTTCCTGGGCAGTTTTGGCATGGGCTGAGGGACACGCTCCCAACACCAACTTCCAGGCAGGATGTGGGGGCCAAGGGCAAATCCCAATATTCACTTTGGATGTAGCTGTCTTTTTTCAAGGGGATGAAAGGGTTTGAAATGCCATGGATGCGACTTCTGCTGGGCCCATGCCTGTTACATATGGTGGTATAGATATACCTCAATTATAGCACGTTTGTTCCAGTACGTACTGTGACTTGTAACACAAGAAGTGCACTGAAAAATTTACGGTTTAAGAAAAAAGACAAGTGTCTCGCTCTGATGAATAGGGGATGATACAGTCACTATGGCCATTTGATTTTGCTCATACCAGTGTAAATCAGGAGTGATTCTGTAGAAATTAGAATAATATCTGTGCTGGGTAAAAGAGATTAGAATGAGGCCTTTCATAGCCACGATTACCAGGATCATTTTCATTCCTGTTTTGGAGCCCTATGATAAGCTTTAGAAATACTAAAATATTCAATTTTTTTCTGAGGCTATGGATTAGGGCTAAGCTAGAAATGTGCTTGGGATATTCACACACACTAACATTGACTAGATGATCCTTCTGGTTTCAGGAGTTCCCCCACATTAACAACTGAACGTGTCAAATCAGAATAAGTATCTCCTGACCCGATGAGAAAGCCTAACAGGAAGCTGCACCCAGGGGCGCACTGCTTGGCTTCCCTGAGATGCTCTTGTTGACTTCAGAGAAGTGAATCCTTGTGAAAAAAAAAGAGCTCATGATTATTAAGGAAATCTGTTGTGTTAGTGGCATAGAAGTATGGTTCTGTTTCTCTATTATGTATATTCTTAAAATCTGGTACTAGTATCTCAAATTCTTCTATTTTCTGTTGTCTTTTATTCTGGTGCTATGCCTGTGTTTGTGCTTAACACTGCTATTGTCATGATATCTCTATGCGTTGCTTTTCATGTGGTAGATCATCCTTTTATTTTTCTCCCATTTAGCACTGGAGATATAAAGACAGAAAGAAAAAGCTACATATTGTACCCATTTGAGCTTTACTTCTGTCTCAGCATTTTATGTGAGTAGTTCCACTGAAATAATAGCAAAGTTTGTTTATTCCTTATTACAATTTGCTTGTTGCATAGAAAACATTAGACACAAGTAAATGTAATTTTGATGCGGGTTTGATCAGCCTGAAAGAGTCTCCAGATATAAAGGAACTGAGAGTGGAACTAGTTATATGTGTGACAGGCACAAAATTGAGGCTAATTAATAAACTTGAATGCATCAATATGTGAGTGTGCAGTAATCCCAGCTGGACAAACGTTTTGAAATTCTTCTGAGTTTCAGGATGCCGGATTTTGCTATATTGTGCAGTATCTTCTACTCATAGTCCCAATGAGAGAAATGAATTGGAATTAGGTGGAGATGCAGGTGTGGACAACATGATCTGGCACCAAAAGTAAAAAAGAAATTAATCTCAACATAATACAAGGACAGAATTGTGCATTGTGCAAATCTAAGACTACCTTAAAAGAAACACGTGAAGAACATGGACATGTACAGGGAGACAATGAAACCAAAGAAATGAGCACAGCAGCGCTGCTTCGCAGAAGAGAAAAAAAAGATATGTTATCACAGAAGAAACACTGGGAAACTGCTTCATAAAGATAGTCGGGGTTGGGGAAGAGGAAAGATGTAGGCTGCAGAGACTGCCAGCCTCATTTAATCTACCTTCTGTGAGGCTGGAATTGCAGCTATTGTAATAGGATGCTTGATAACATATTAAAAAAATTTCAGTGAGTAATACTGGTTGGTATGTGCCATCATTCGTTTACTTAGGGTAGTAAACTGTGGAGCACTGGGCTGCCCAGTGTAAGGGAAAGTACCACAGTCTGGCCCAGACTGTTGCCAAATGTTGGAACAGATGTCACATTCAATGACACAAGATACATAGGCAACTGTTTGAAGATTTAACTGAATTTTCTTTTAAGCAAATTTCCAAAATGCACAGGGAACTTGATTCTGCTACCCATTAGATGGATTAGCTAATGTCTTAGTATAAATCTCATTGGTTTCAGCAAACCTGTTTGGAATGGGAGGACGACAAATTAAAACCTAGGAGAAGGACTAAATTCTAACTGTGAAGTGATCTAGAAAGCTATGCCAGGAAAAGTAACTTAATGGAAAAAGGGCAGAAGAAAAGGCAAGTCCCAATCAGATTTTACTTACAAAAACTCTTACCTGAAAAGGTGTGTTCCCCCGTTTGAGGTATCTGGTTATAACTGTTCTTAGTAGGAATGCTTGAAAGAGCAAAAACCCAAACGACACCTCCTATATCAGGCACATTATTCAGAGTATAAAGTGATAGAAACCAAATGGAAATGTGCCCACATCTCCTGATGACCACATACTTTTACGTGCACATTTTCTTTGCTGCACACAACAGGTAATAGCATGGAAATTCCAGCACAGGCATTCATTTACATCCTCCACCACCAGCCTATCTTAAATACATTACTGATGTTAGTGTATCTGTAGGTCCCATATGAAGTCTGCGTTGTAGCAGAACGACTGCCCAGCGTTTGACACAGTTGGCTGAGCCACAAGTGCTAATCGACACACAAAAAAGTCAACAACCTTCAGATATGCTGGCTGGTAACCAGAATGAGGCGGTGGAGAGATGTCAGTAATACCCAGAGGAAAAAGAGAGATTCTTTAGACTAGATTCATCCACTGTTACTCATACCTTTACTCCATGACATGCCTGAGCGAAATTAGTGAGACTAACATCACTGAGGATGCCTTAGTGATGGCATCCTAAAGGATGCTAAACCAAAAATTTTCCTTATATTCAAATAAAAAAGACAAGAGTATCAATAGAATGAACTGAGCTAATATATTTAGCACATGAACAGTTGCTAAAGAGGTTGCTTAACATAGTATTGTAAATCAGAAAATTCTTACCTGTAACATAATATTAAAAGTAGTTTGCCAGTCTGGGAAACAAATTACTTTCTGTTCAACACCCAAATGATAGCAAGCATTACCTCTGGAATTATTTAATGATTTATTTTAACAAACTTATATACAGTGAGTGAATTGTCCTGATATAATAGCTTGTTTCGACATAATCTAAGTAAAGACTTCTATGACTTAGTGAAGGTTTTTAACATATTTGAGACTTAGAAACTTTCCTCACAAGCCTTCATAAATATAATCATAGTGACAGTAAGTCTTTTGTTGTCATGATTTCCAGTTTTTGTGTCTTTACTGAGGGCCAACACCATTTAACGATGTTTTAGTTGCATCTGAAATGGGTAACACTTGACCAAAATATGCAACACATAGTTTGAAATGAATTCTAAGTAGCTAAAGAAATTTAAAACATACATGTTTATAGGTACATGTATATTATATATTGGTGTATAATATATACACACACATTTATTTTAATGTTTAGCTTTCATAGCAAAAAGTACAGTAGAATTCCACTGTTTGCAAGATTTGATTCTAGATTATCCATAGAAAATCGGTGCACTTTTTCTGAAAAGCAATACAAGATCAAAACAAAATGTGATACCAGATAATTCTCTGCCACGGTCTAAAACCGATAATCAATTTGAACACCTGAATAATTGAATTAAACCCTACAGTAATTAAATAGATACTTGATAATGAAATACCTCCATTGGAAAATGTTACCAAGTAAAATTTTGTGTCAATCCAAAGTAGGTGAGTGTACAACATTTAGGATAAGGCCTCTCAGTCCTGACTGGAGCCCGTACGTACTACTAGAGTACAAATAATAAATAATAATACATGTACTGTAAACTTTCTAAAATCAGTGATAATACCAAGCATTTTCCATCTTTGAAACACTGTACAAACATAAAACTATTCCTCACAACACCCCTGTGAGGTAGGTACGAAAGCGTTTCCCCATCTTTACTGATGGGGCAACTCATCCCAAGAATACAAGGTGCTAGCTGGCTCTGCGAGGGGGAGTTCATTCCCCAATTCCCAAAGGCCCCAGAGTATGTAATTCTCAAGCAGGATCAGAGTCTAATCAACGACTTGCCCACGTCCCTAAAATATGTCAGTGGCACAGCCTGAAGCTGTTGGCGTTCACATTTGTCACTTTGTCAACTGACTGAGACATTCTCCCTTCTGAAAAAAATAAAATGCTATCCATTGGTGCTGTGACATGCACGAACACGGATTTTTCATTTCGTAAATCCGCTGATATCCTTAATATCTGTGAAGGGAAGGTATTTCCCTCTGAATGCCTACCTCGTGTAGCAGTGCCATACCAAGGTTCTCAAATTCTTCTACTTTAATGCATGAAAGTTACAGGTTGTTTTACTCATTTATGCGAAAAAGGACCGATTATTCATATAACGACATAAAATTCTATATTTAGGGGCACAGTCATCTTTTTTTTAGAATCAGCTTTCAGGACCTCCTTTAAAACCAGGATAATCCTGTGGTATGTACTAAAATATACGTATTCTCTTTTCCCTCTTCTTAAAAATAAAGTCCGGAATGCTTTTGCCTAGACATACTTTTAATACACTATATAGCTAGCCGTTGTTTCGATGCCATGTAAAGCAGAGCAAGACATCTGAACCTGGAAGCAGTCCCTCTGGCACCACTGTAATATGGAGATACTCCACTCAAGTATCTCCACTGAAGCCCATGGGGTTTCCAGTAGCGTAAAAGCAGGCGCGGTGAAGTTAGGATCAGGACTTTCATCCTCCTGACCATCTGTGGCTGCCCTGTGCCAGCAACACGAACAAACTTCAGGCCTTCGTCTGGAGGGAAGAGTGCGAACGGCTTCTTTGTTAGAAAATCCTGTGAGCCACGCACATACCTGATCACATCATTGATGACTTCATCAGTCATTATGCTAGTGTTACACACAGATGTGAAAAACGGGCAGCTCTTTTGACTTCTGCAGAATTAGAGAGAAAGGAAAAAAAAACCCCACAGTATCTTCCAAATGACAGAGTCCATGCAGAGAAGTAAATTAAAGGCAACACAAATACAGCACAAATGCCGCTTTAGAAAAACAAAGTATTTGCCAAGATAGAAAAGACAAAATAGGTAAAGGAACAGATAATATATTGAGGGCTAATATATACAAAAGGAAAAAAAAAAAGGGCAAAAATGTAGTTATGTCAATCATTTGTCATAAATGCTCTCTTTCTAATAACTCATGGAAAAAATGTAAGTGAAGAGTTTGAAAGCCTTGCTGGAATTTTCATGTTGTAAAATAACCCTCCCCTCAAAAAATCATAACTGGCAATTTTTCTCATTATATGGAGTTCCTACACGGCTCTATTTTTAAACATCTGTAGTTCAGCAGACTTTGACCATTTTTACCTGTGTAGCACATTTTATTATTTAATGCCTTCCTATAATAAAAAAAATAACCCATACATATTTAAAAATAGATACCATTCTGCTTTCATCCTTTTTTGGGGGGGGAGGAGGGGAAGGCAGGTAATTTTCCTCTTGTGTTTTGCACAGAACCGTAACTATCTGCGCCCCTTTGCCTTCCTTCTCTTTTGCATATCATGTTTTCTCTCAGCAAGGCTCAGGGATGCGCGTGGAGGAACACAAGCACAAACCCAGCGTTGTTCTTGAGTCACCAGAGGAAACTCGTACCTTCTTTGGGTAGGTCCTATAAAACAGAGTATCTTCATAACAAGGCCACCGAAAGATGATTAATACAGATTTTTCTCTTTTATTTATCTTTTCTCCGTTTTAAATGCAGCATCACCAGATTATAACAGTTTGAAGGTTACTCAAACATACAGCTTTTTTGCAGGAGATACTTAATCACATGCCTAACCTTAAGAATGTAAATACTTTCATTTAAATCAACGTGAAAAAATAATTTGGTTAAAGTTAGACATGCTTTGATAAATTAGGGTCTTGGAAAAAAAGAAGAAACAAAGCCATGGGTTTAAACGTACAGGTTATGTCATCTGGAATGAATGGATGCGAGTTGTCAAATTTTTTTTGTTTGGTTGGGTTTTTTTATGTTTTAGAATTTGAACTGCTCCTGACAAATTTATTCCCAAATTTTATCATGCAGTGTGTCGTGAATATTAGGCAGATGTTTAAACAACATGCAAAGGAGGCTTTTTTGGTAGATAGTACACGATAAGTGTTCAGAAAGCAGGCAATTTGAAACAGTAGTCCTTCCAAAGGCTGTTTTCCCCCCTCCAAAAATTTTTTTTTTTTTTGGTTCTACTGTTTTGCGAGAAGTGCTCTTACAATTTATTTTCATTGGAAAAGAGACTTTAATAATTCTACCCCTTTGGACTGTTAATATATATTAGAATAGCATTTGAATATAAGGTGTCGACCTTATTGCGATTTTCAGATGCGACGATTAGAAGTCATTGACACCAATCTACCACAAGTGACCTTAGTCTCATATCTTGCTCTGTTATTAGAATAATCAAGGAACGCAATTCAGAAATAATATTACATCCTGCATTTTATTCAATTCCATATGACAAAAATAGTAACCTAGACTAAGACATCCATTTCAATCAGTAGATGTGTCAAGCCAACAAGATTTAATAATAAAAAATATTGGATCTAGGTAACAATTCCCAGCTGGTTCAGGGAGGCTCCTAGCCCTACATGGTATCGCAGTATAAAAATAGTGTCTCTCTTCACCATGCAGAGAGGAATGACCTAACCCTGAATACAAAATGGGGTCAGTCTTACTGTACCATCATCAACCATCTTATTTACAACACTTTACATCTTTTTTTCTTTTTTTCCTTTTTCATTTTTTCTTCTCTTTTTTTTTTGCCTTTCTTTTTTTAAGTTATACACATCCTTTAGGGAATAGAGAGAACACTACATGGTACCAAATACTAACAAAAAAAAAGAAGTCACACCAAAAATGACACAGATAAATAAAAACATTCAATTGCTGAAATACAGCAACATTAAGCCACCTCAGTTTTCTTTTTTCCAATGCTTGGAAACACCCCTAACCACTCACACACTGTGGCAAAAAAAGATGTTATATTGTAGGGGTGTTACAGATATATATTTTTGCTTATATATAGATATATATATCTATATATTTCTACCTCATCACTGTAGAAAATGGAGCTGTAGAGTTCATTGTTCATTTCCACCAGAAACAAACAGCTAATAAGTCTTTGAACCCCTTCTCACTCCATTACATGATGGCAGAAATAGTCCATCCTCTTACAGTAATGGTTTCTGTTGTGTAAGAAAGATTGTCCTATTCTTCAGTCTCAACTGAGAAGACCTCACTGCCTGGTTCGTTCTTCAGGGGCATAAAACTCGTTGTGCTGTTACCCAGCTACCCACAATGTCCCTCGAGCAATTCTGCTGGACGGAAGTTCATAGTGTCAACTCCACCATGCTTGTAATGCACAAAAATGAGGTAGTACACAAAACATTTACGGTTCAAGTTTTGATTAAGCCCCATCTCAGCATCCCCAGCCTAGCTTATGAGTGGAACCATTCCCTTTATTTACTCGGTGTAATTTAAACAATGCAATCAACATAAAATTATATTCAATTAATTGGAGTACATTGTGCTTTGGAGCAATCTGAGAAGATAATCAGCAAGAGTTGGAAATAAATACAGAATATTTAGATGTTACTACTGCTCACACTGCCCAAAAGTTATTATTTTGTTCCCATGTTATTAGGCAGCCAACATCTTTCTCGTGGGTACGTGTGAAAGAGACAGAAGAGATTATAATAAAATTAAACCTACGCAATGTTCTCGTTCCTCTGTCCTAGGCTTGTATTAATATCACACTCCTAAAATAAAGGTACCGGAGTTCTGTCGGGGGTGGTCACGCTTTTAAGTGGGCTTTGTAGAAAAGTTAAAAGAATCACTTCCATTTAAGAAACGGGAGGCCCCATACTTCCTAAGGATCTGACAGTCTCTGCGGCTTTTCTGCTTAGTTAATAGAGATCTCTCATTGTTTGATCTTAAAACAAAACAAGAAACTGCAACAGGGTTCTCCCCCTTATTCCTTAAGTCAAAGTACTATTTATAAAATAGTTTACATCTTTGTTCAGTTTC
Organism: Phaethon lepturus; assembly: GCF_000687285.1. Classification (NCBI taxonomy): domain Eukaryota; kingdom Metazoa; phylum Chordata; class Aves; order Phaethontiformes; family Phaethontidae; genus Phaethon; species Phaethon lepturus. Next base: position 45,169 of record NW_010522737.1, read on the forward strand.
AAATTATAGACAAACCTCCCTAATACAAAATACTAAAAGTGCAATAGTATAAATTAAGAGTTTGCAACCACATTATACAAACATTACCTTTTTATTGTACAGCTTTGATAACATGGAGTATTTACTCACAACTGTTTATAATGTTGTGAATAATTTATGGTGCTAAGGTTTGTCTGTAACTTGTTTTCCAATCATTGAGCTAAAGTCCACACTACATTTTTTTCTCCATTTAATAGAACAACTGTCCACATAGCAGCTACAAATACTTAAATAAAAAAAGGTTTGTTACTGACAGGTACTTGCACATGAAAAGCATGCTATCTTTCCCAATAAAACTTCACAATTTTGCCTGCATTGAATTAAACCACTTATTTATAGTAAAACAAAACTTGCTTTAAAAAAAAAAAAAAAAAAAGAAGAAAAATCACATAGCCAGATGTATTTTGCAGTACAAAAGCTTCATTTAAGTTTGGGGCTAGTATATTGTCTGTTACCCGCATAATCTTAACATTATAAATACTACAGACAAGGATACTGTAATAATACACAGCATTGGGGTACTAAATCACTTATTTAAGATTAAGATCCCTAAAAACATAGTCCAAGTTGCTAACTAATTTGAACAAAACCAGCAAATAAGTGTGACAGAATGCTGTAATGAAGCCCCCCTTTCTCAGGTGATAGTAAGTTTCGTAAGAAGCAAAGTGGACGTAGACTAGCCTCTTTCTGTTTCTAATGAAGTTATCCCATGATTTATTTGTTTGTTTTCTGTTAAATTAAAAGGTTTCAAAGTTCTCAGTAACAGTCAAACTCACTGTTGAAAGAAGTATCATGCAGATCTTGCAGGACAACTTTTCAGCAGCCACAAAGTTACGTATTTCTGCTATGGGTAAAACTTTAAAGGGAACCTACACGTTTAGGTCAGGAAACTAATGCTTAGCTTCAAAAGCCGTACGTGGAACAGGACAAGTGTTGTGTCGAGTAGCGGTCCAACAGTTATTCGGAATGAATGCTTTTAATTTATGCCAATCTCTTTATTATCCTCAATAAATCTGGTGAATGGACGACTGGCTCCCGTTTCAGAACTTGCTTTGTCCAGACCGACAATGGGAGGGCTGCTGCCCGTGCGAGCTTTGTCCATGCCACCGGTAAGGTTACTCAGAGGCGGGATGGCACCTCCGCCTAGACTTACTGGGAGCTGGGGAATGCCTCCGTTCTGTATGACAGAAATCTCATTGTTCTTCATAGCAAGTCCGTTAGTGATAGCTGCAGCGTACTGGTTCCAAAAATTGGGGTCAACGTTCATGGCCCGAGCTGCCAAATCCTTCTGGAACATCTCGGAGAACTTGAGCGCGTCGCCACCGAGCAGAGCCATGGGGTTTTCCACGGAGAGGCGGCGGCCGCGGCGTGCGGGGGCATTATTCCACATGTGAGTTCCCATGTGAACCTGCGGAGCAAACGGGGACAAGATGCACCCCCAAGTTAGCACATTTGGGTCAGAATTTCTGCTGCTTACAATATTGCTTGCTTTTTTTTAAAAAAAAAGCCGTTTAATTCGCATTGAAAACAAATAAATTCCAGTTAAGACACAGTTCTAAGGCCCAGTCAACCTATACAAAGAAAACCCAGCTCCATAGTAATTTTTCAACGTGCATTTGTTTCTTTTCGGTGAAAACAAATGCAGTGCCACACGAATAAAGAGTACATATCCTCTTAGGTTAGACAATTTCCCATGCAAGCTCAAAGTCCTCACATGCTGAAGATTACCAAGTGCATTACTTGTACTAGGAGATGGACATCTTTTCTGCCCTTCCCCTTTGTCTACTTTCACAGTATTTTACCTCTTATGAGCAGCATTGATTATTTTGCTGAATATAATATTTTATAAAAGGACATTTTAAAATGTATTCCCCAGGCTGTGTCCTGCTGGTTAACCAGACTGGGGGAATAAGAGGTGTCAGTCCTGTAGTGACCCGCTGTAGATCAGCGGGCAACAGACTTCTCGCCTGCAACGGCTGCAAAGCAGCACAGAAAAGGGAGATTTGGGAGGCACCCAAGGAGCTGAGCAAGCTCTGCGTTTCGGGTTTATAGGGAGGTCATTTTGCACTGATGGTCCACAAGAACTGCCAGAACACGTCCACCAGCTGACTGCGTCTGCCACCATGTCCGTCAGGTGAACTACAACATGCGCGCACGTACACCCGGAACCCGTTTTCAAGTCCACATCATTGCACAGCCGCTCTCCAGTCCCTATGTTCAACACAGTGGAAGCATAATAACCACCACTACACCGCAAGCGTTTTCCTGAAGCTCCCTTCTCTCCCGTCTTCGGGACAAAACACTTGCACTAAAACCTGCTAAGCTCAGGCACAGTGCCTCAACCCCCCGCCGAGCCTTTGCAGTTTGATTTGGCCTCTTACCTTAAGATTCCCCTTTGTGGTAAAAGCTCTACCACAGATTGTGCAACCAAACGGTTTTTCACCGGTATGGGTGCGCTCGTGTATCTGCAGGGCACTTGCTGAGGAGAAGGTCTTCCCGCACGACTGACAGTTGTGCTGCTTGGGAGTCCGGCGAGGGGGGGGTGCCAGCATAGGGGTGATCCCCGGACTCATCACTGTCTGTGGTGCAGCAGGAACCTGGATTCCAGCTGGAAGCGAGGGAACCTCACCCAAAGAGATCGGCTTGCTGTGACCATTCACTTCCATTTTGATCATGGTAGGCGCTGTACTGGTGACCAGGCTAGGAGTACTTTGGCTGGGACCTAGAGTAAAGTTGGGTTCAAATAACTGAGAAGGCAGCTCTTTTAATTTGTGCGTCAGTAAGTGCTGTTTTAAATTACCCATAGTGGAACACCCACGACTGCAGACTGTACAAACAAATGGACGTTCTTTAGTATGGCTGCGGTAGTGAATTTCCAATGCACTCTTACAAGCAAAAGGCTTGCCACAGATATTACAAACAGTACTTTTAAACTTACCACGTTCTCTGTTCAGGAACAGCAGGCTAAAAGGAGCCTCCTCTTTGATGACTGGTCTTCCCGGGTTGGTGGATGTCAGATCTAATGCGCCTCCATTTTCAGTTGCGGGTGGTGGACTGTCTGGTTTTTCTGTCTTTAATTGTATTTCTTGTGGCTCCTCCTGGTTACTGAGACCTGGGGACTTTGATCTGAAACTTTCACTATTGCTATTTACAGGAGACAAAGCTTGCATGGAGGAAGAAGACTCTGACATAGCCGGGCTGCCTGCACTCTGGCTTTCGAGATCACCAACGGCTGATGAGGAGTCATTGCTCAAATGGTCACTTTCCCCTGATCCATTTTCTATGGATTTTAAACTGGTCAGCTGCTGACAGTTCATGACAGAATCAATCATTTTCATTTGATTCTCCAAAGCAGCAATACTGGAGATCACAGAAGGTGGTGAAGAAGGACATGACCCAGAGTAAGAGATAAGGGGTTTGGATGAGTCACTTGCCGTGTCCTTTAGCTCCGGGTCCTCTTCCATAGAATTTTCATCAATGTCGTCGTCGAAGTTGCTCAGCGTGTCAACGTTCTTCTCATCGTAGGAAAGCTCTGAGTCCATGGCGTCCTGGAAGCCCTCTGGTAGCGGCGTGTTTGGAATTTGCCCGCCCATATGCATACGAATGTGCTGCTGAAGAACAACCGCATTTGTAAATTTCTTCTGACAAATGGGACACGAGTGCTGTACTCTAAGTGGTGGCTTCGCTCGATGAACTCCAAAATGTGTTTTTAGATTGCCTTTCGTAGTAAAGGCACGTCCACAAATTTTGCATTTAAATGGTCTTTCTCCTGTATGCGTTCTGTAATGCATCTTGAGAGCACTCTGACAACTAAGCACACGGTGACAAATGACACATTGATTTGGATCTGTCATCTTCTTATCAATGTTCTCCACGAGCTGTTGTAGTTTTGAGGTTTCTGACGTTTGCATAGAGTCTAGCAGACCACCGAATGGAAACTTTGCCTTAAACTGGTCAGACACTGCTGGAAGCACGGGGTTTGGGAGGCTTGTTGCGGCGCTGCTGTCCGTAACAGCAGTAGGAATTGAGGACGTGGAAGCTGTGGAAACTTGCCCACCTGCAGAAAGGTCCCCGAGCCGCGTGCTCGTGGGAGGCAGAGTGACAGGTTCTGCCTTGGCCAGAGATGAGCCACCCTGAACGGGCTGCGGGGATTCGGCAGATGCTGGAACCCCCGACTCAGAAGTGTTGAGACTTGGGGACAGAGAAGTGCATTCGCTGGAGGCAGGAGAAGGCCTCTGGGGTGACCTGCTCATAGGGGTGATACTTGGAGAATCTCCGTAACTGTTCACACCAGGTATAGTGGGGGGCAGCTGGAGCCCGATGGAAGTCGGGACGGTCGGTAAAACAGGTTTGCTGTCTAACCATGTTGTGACCGGCTTTTCGGGGGGCAGCGACATCCCATACGGGATTCCAGAGCAGGTGGGCACATTATCGAGGTATTCTGGAACAGGATAAGGGTTCATCTGAATATGAGGGTATTTCTCTTTATGCCTCTGAAAATGAACTTTCAGGTTGCCCTTTGTGGAAAAGCGGTTTCCGCATATGTTACACTTAAAAGGTCTTTCGCCTGTATGCGAGCGGAGGTGAATTTGTAAAGCACTGTCACTTCCAAAGACCTTGGCACAAAATCGGCATTTATGTTTAAAAAAGGGATCCTCGGAGCTTGACTTGGGTTCAAACACTGACACATTTGGTGGCTTTCCTTTGCGGTGCTTCATAAGGGCAGACAGAGGATCTAGTGCGTTAGCCGTTGCAGCGATGCTAACCAGCGGATTGGGGAAGATCACACTATTTGATGAAGTCTGAGGTAGAAGTGGGTTTGGCAGGCTGGACACCGAGGTGAGGCTTCCATGTCCTATTGAAGGCGGAGTTGAAGCATTCTGGGGCTGCGAAGCACTGTTAGGAGTGTTTGACACGGAAACGGGAGTTATGGACGTAATTGCGTTCGAGGAAGAGGGTACGCTTGATTCAGGTGGGGCAGAAGAGCCACCGCTGGATATATTGGGCGTACTTGCTCCAGACGTAGGCCTTGAGATGTGCTGAGAGCCGTCGAAGGCAGCGGGCTGACCGCTGGCGGCCTGCCCCACGATGGCGGGAGGAATGACCGCGGTGAGCTGGACGGCAGCGCTGGTGGCAAACCCCTGCAGCTGGTTGGATGCCTGCCCGGGACCACCCTGGGCGGCCACAACGGAGCTGAGGGACGGCCGTAGCGGCTGGCGGTTCATCATTGCCACCTGACTGCGGATCTGCTCGATCAGCTGGAGCTGGTGAATCTGCTGCTGCTGCAGGGCCATGAGCTGCTCCAGGATCATGGGGATGGCCACGGCCGTCACCCCACTGCTGATGCTCGCAGAAGCGGTGGTCCGTGCACTCTGCGAGAACTGTGCGACCGCCACTTTAGTGCTCAGCAGAGTCTCTAGCGTGACGTTAGTGTTTGGCATGTTATAGCTTGTCATGGAAGATGGTTCAGGGATCTGAGGTAGAGGAGTAGCTGTGTTTGAGGTGCCTTGATTCTGGAAACCTTTCTCCGCAGAAGTTTCTACCTCCATTGGCTCTTCTTCCTTTTCTGTGGTTTTTACCTCAGAGCTATCGTTGTTTTCTGCCTGGACACCTTCTTCAGCGGCTTCACTCTCTGCCTGGTCACTAGGAGAGCTAGCGGGCGAGGGCTCGGGGAACTCCTCAGCCGGGGGTGGAGCTGCTTCATCTTCGTTCACAATCAGCACCAGGGGGTTTTTAGTGCAGCTCTTCTTGTGCTCCAGGAAGTCCGTCCACTTGAAGAACTCGGCGCAGCATTTCTCACAAACGTTGGTTTCTTCGCTTCCACTCCTGCTCTCGTTCCCGCTATCACCATCATCTGCTCCTTCTCCTGGGACTGCTAGAAAATCAAAAGATTGTATCAGCCAATGACTTGCCAGACAACTCTCCCTACTTTTAAAAATTTTGCACATAAGTAAAATCAATATTTTTTATTTTGTACAAATTGCCCCACTTCAACATTTCTGAGGTCCCAGCATGTGTATTCTATGACTCTTTCTACCTAGCTAATCATTTTCTTAGCGCAATCCATCAAATTATGAGGTGCTATCAATTGTGGATACTGCTTCTTAATGAAATTCCATAGAAGCCATTGATTTCCAATATTTTCATACAATTCACAGCACCTTGTCTGTTGGGTACAAAGCAAGCTTTCGATGGACTCATTAGGATTCCCCTTTACCATCAAGCTTCCTCATTTCCAGCAAAATTAGAGATGCCTTTGCCAGTTCACTTAACATTGCTAAACTAATCTGTAACCTTTCAAACTCAAATCAGCACCTGACAGGACAAACTGGGCCTCTGTTACTCAAGAGTGGTCCTGGACTACCTAGATTTATTATCTTTGTACAGTGTTGAGACACCATGAATTTAATGTAATTCTATATAACCTTTTAAATCAATAAGCATTTATTTAAGAATTTTCAATGAAATGAATTCATTTATAAAAGTAACAAGAGTGTGTAAGCACTTCTAGCATTTTGACTCAAAAAAGGAAAGTCTTCCTACCCCAAAGGTAGATGCATAAACTAGCATTACATCTTTTTGTACTTTGCTTAGAAATGCCATTAAATGCTGCTGAAATTAGCTGTTCTGTGATACATAAATTGGATGTCCTATGCCCTAGCCATAAAATTAATATTGTTAATACTTAATACAATTAATTGGCTCTGTCAGATGCAATATTTCTCGAGCAAAAAACCCACATTAAATTACATGTTATTGCTATTAGCCAATAGAGTTCATTTTAGCCAAAAGAGAGGTTTGTTAACAAACTAGAAAGTATATATTTAAAGTTCATTTACATTGACATGTTTAACATGAGAATGTTGTAGTCAGGCGCACTTTTTGTACCTATTTTCATCTATTCTCATAGAAAGACTCAGCAAATTATATGCTTGTGCCATAGTGGAAAACCCACTAATTGGTTACACATGTTTAATTACTGTTGTAGGCAGCTACTTCCTCTGACTCGCGTTACCCTCTTGTGCCGAATAACAAGCATGTTTAATGAACGGAATTCTAATTCACACCTGATCAAATAAATAGCTGCGCAGGAATAAGAAATCAACATACAATAACATTTTTAGGGTTGGGGTTTTTTTTGTCATGTGGG
>NW_010522737.1:52388-56517 GCF_000687285.1 Phaethon lepturus
TAATTACTCAGGTTCCATTTGCTGCTCTGGACATAACTGCTTTTCGTCAGCCCACAGATCGAGTGACAACAGCAAATCAGTTCAGCAGAAAAGAATGACAGCTGTAAATCAGTTTTTGTTATATGCATTCGAGTACGTGAGAAAAGCAGCTCCGGGTCTTCTTGCCATATCAATAATATTGTTTTGGTATTGAAAGAGAACGTACTAAGATGCCTATTAGTTTATTTTCTTTTATCCTGAGGAAGAATGCTCAGCAAAAACCCTGTGCTGAGGTTTCAATTAAATAGCCATATTCTATTTCTCTAAGAAAAGAGACGTGGTCTCTTAATTGAAATAGAAAAAAGAAAAAGAATGTTTTCTTAGAATAATGATACTCCAAGCTGCATTCTTATTTTATTTTCCTGGATCCTAATAATTTTTTTTTTAAATTAGCACCAAAATTCAACATTATGAAAAAATTGCGCAACTAAAACTAAAAATAAAATAGCTGACAATTACCAAGCTATGCTACTAAATTCTGCCTTGATATTAGAATGCTAGTAGTCTAGGTATCCCGTCAGAGCAAGGAATGTAATATGTAGCTATAATGAGGTTGAGCATAGCTAGAAGCAAAGACATAGCTGATTTGTATTGAAGATAGGCATAGTAAGCAAATAAAGCATCCAATCCTGTTTCTACTAAAATGAATGGCAAAACTTCCATCGACTTTGGTGGAGCAGGATTGGGCCAATACCCTCAATACCTTGTGCTTAGTATGAACAAAGCTTCCTGCAGCTATAAATATACCCCAGCAATAATGCCTAAAAAAAAGATTGCTAAGAAATTCAGAATTTACTATAACAGAAACAGTTATGAAAAAAGGTAGTTGTGCAAAATAAAAGGGAAGTGTAATCTTGAGATGTTCTGGTTACTTTTAAAAAAGAGGTTTTTACAGAACATTAACTATAAAATCGCTTTTGACAAAATTACATGTCAGTCCTTTCAGTCTTCGCTGAGCTAAAACTCCCTACAGATTTCAGCAGGGAGTTTTGTCTGATAACGGTGATAAATCTGTGCCCTAAATACTATTTCCTAGCCTTCCAGAACATCTCAAACTTATTATTTCCCTGTACCTTCCAAAATTGTACCTTCAAAGAACGGTTAAGATGGCACTACATATGTCCACATTTATACATCCAGTGCTTGCCACTAAATAAAACAGATGTGCATCTTCTATTGAGAAATGATCACTGAATGTTTTTTTCTAATTTTAAATATTATTTACACAAAATTCTACTGTACTTACTAGCTAAAAGGAAAACTCTTCTTCGAGTAGTACTGGTTTTTTTCCCTTCCTTTTTTTCCTTTCAGGAGGGCGGAATAAAATGCAATTGAAAACAGTCAAATATTATTTAAGACTTCTGCAGAAAGTGCTGAAGCTATTACACTGTTTGGGTTAAGATCGATAATATATAGCTGTTGCTAGACAATACTAGACTAATCCTTATGGTAAATGCTTCTGTAGAAACTTAACAATCACATCATGTTATGAAAATACCAGAGAAGGTACCATGATTCACCACGGAAAAAAGAGCGCACTGTCCGCAGGTATCCTAAAGCATATGTTGAAAGACCTAAAGCCTCCCAAAATGAGTGAGCGGAACAGCAGGCTTCCGAGCCACTCTCTCAGTGCGTAGTTGAGCTTCCACGAAGTGAAAGCATGCAGGGCACAGACCAGCGAGGTGCCCAACGCGCTCGCCCCTCTCCAGAGTCTTCGAGCTAAGACAACTCAAACAAACCCTTATTTACATTACAGATTTACATTTTCACAGTCGGGGGGCCTGATACTCTGGTCCTTATTCAGAATCTACTGAGTTCGCTGGTTGGTAGGTAGTACTGACCACGCACGGAGGGATCACGTCTCTCCTAAGGCTTTCACTGAGAAGATTTCCCAGTGCTTATTTCCAAACCTTGGCAAACTGGGTAAGAGCTGCTCGTCATTATTATTATTATCACCATCATCATCACTACAACTACTGCTGCTACTACAACTATTAAAGCATGGTTGCAAAGTATTGATTCGAGAAGCTGCAAACTGTGCGGCTCCTCTTCCAGCTCTGTATCTATATATCGCTATTCTTTTGTTTAAGGAGAGCTTTCTCTAAACAAACCTTGCACAAAAGGTTTAAGTGATTAGTGATGGATTCAGGCAATGTAGCCATTCAAATATGGCTCTCCTCTGATCTAGAACGAACTGATCAAACACCCGTAAGCTAATTATTTCACACACTGTACAGTAATCACCGAGCCCAAATGTGAACATTTACAATCAAAACAGGTATTATTTTCTGCACTAGAAGACAATCTCACGATCTAGATATGTCAAAACTAATACATATAATGTGTAAGCTTCCAACAGAAACCTAAACTCCTGATGCCCACTGCCAGGAGGTATCAACAAGGACCTGTTCAGCATTTCAAGATAATAACCAGTCTACTGTGCTAATTCATAAACTCAAAGCAGCAGCAGCTTGCATTTGCAATACAACTTGTGAAAAAGTACAAGCGGAATGCGGCAGTACAGGTATTTCTCGGGTGATGACCACTCAGCTCTGTTCTCAATGAAATAAATGGCTAGTTTTGTGCTCTCTTAAAAGGGACCGGGATACTAACTGGGGACCTACAGTTCTGTTTTGCATTCCTCCTTCCCTCAACTCCTATGCCTAAAAAAGAGAACACTTTTCAAATGACCAATCCAAGTACATTCATCTCACCATCTGTTTTGAAATATTCAAGGACTGCTTTTGAAAAATATTGTTGAGAACAAGGCTAGAGAGTCGTTAGGGGTTTTCTTCCCCCAAATCAACTTCAAAGTAGACATACAAAGAACCTCACGACAGCATTTTCCGTTTAGGATAAATTATTTTAGCATTTCTGAAGAAATCAGGCAAGCTAAATGTCTCTCAAAGCTTTGCCTTCTTGGACTGGTAAGCAAGCAGGTGACACAGATGGCACCGAAGTAAACACGGCTTTGCCATCAGTGATGGTACATTCCCCGCACGGCACACTGAGGCTGCTAAGACGCTTCACAGAATGACAGACTACGGGCTCAATCCAAAAACTCCTACTCAAATGAGTAGCCTTTACTCACACTAGAAACACCACTGAAATTAATGGGATTGAAAGAGTATGAACTGGTCATGCAAACAGCAGGCTTTGTGGTCTTGCCCCAAACAAGCACTCCAGGGGGTAAAAAAGCAAGACTGAAAATAATGACTGAGTAATATTTTTTAATATATATGTATGTGTGTGTGTGTATTGGAGAAACAGACATTTTCCCAGTATTTCACAAATGAGGTTTTTAACATCCCTTTCAGTAATACCTATTAATACGAAAGTACTAAGGCACTATATTTATTATTGCTTTTGAAGTGTAAGTCCTCATCGACTTCAACAGGGAATAAAACTTAAATGCATATGCCTCCACATGAAAGCTTATTTTGTTGTTTGTTAAAACTTGACCACTTCATGAATAACAGACAGCAATAAAAGAATCTTAACATTACGCCAGATTATTAAAATTTTTAACTGTTAAAATATTAAGCTAAAAATTATTTTTTGCTTTTAGTTACAGCTTATGCCTATTACAGGAAAACATAGCATTTGGCTATGTTTCCTTATGTTTTATAGATTGTTTTCATTTTCTGATTTGTTACAAAGTGATTAAATCCATTAAGTACTGAAGAATTTAATCTTTTTTTTTATTTTGCTTGAAGAGAAACCACCATTTTTATTATTACAGTGAGGATGTGGTTGCAGTAAAAATTTGCAAGGACTTTGGGGGAATTAATCGCGCATTTGCTTAATCTTACAGACACGGGTTGAATTCTGCAGTTCTTACTTACACAAAAGGTGTTGAATGGCAGTTTTGTCAAGCAGTCGGGATCTCGGCCACTAATAACCTCTCAGTTATTTTCTTCTTCTCATTAGCAGTCGAACAGCTAACAGACTAATCTGAAGCTGCTGCGGGATGCAAGATGGATTACAGCACATAAAGCTTACCCTGTGAAAACAGGTGGAAAAACCGCGGGCAACACCTCTCAAACGGTACCCGGGGCGAGCTCCGGAGCGGGTCTCGACCCGCAGGGGA
>NW_010522738.1:0-48940 GCF_000687285.1 Phaethon lepturus
GTGTTGGTGGCTCTGCACCCACACAGAGCCGTTTGGTGGGTGGTTTGTTTGGAGTTAGTTTGTTTTTTAAATAAGGGTGTACCGCCTAGTAAGGGGGCTGTGGGGCTAAGCTGGTGGTGTGAATGGAACAGCGTACAAAGTATCGACACAAAGATGGTTTTATAGTACGCTGGAGAAGCGGAGTATTTTCTTCAAAGCCAAAAATGATTAAAAATCAAAATAGGAGATGTCCCCTGTGACTTCTGCTTGCTGAGGATTTGTTAACTCACTAAACAAGTTTTACAGTCCAACTACTTTAGCTTTGATGAGATAGCCAGACCACTGTAAAAACATGAAATCTGTATTACCATGCACCCTCACTGTTGATATTTCTATAAGCATTTAGGCAGGTAATAACTAAGCACCAAAGCAGGAGCATATCAGCAGTTAATTTTCACTCGCTACTAATTGTGGGGCTTTTTTGGCTAACTTTTTTTTTCTAATGTTCATAGTGAACAATATTTACAGAGGGCTTTTAGTATTTGTTAACCAGAGGCTCTTCACAGGTTTATTTCTGTTGCTGAAAGCAGTGTCACTAGATGCTGAGTGTCACTAGAGCGGACAACGGCTGCAGGCATCAAGGACAAAACCACATGAAACTCGGCTTGGTTAGCAGGCCTATTTAGGCTCAAAGATAAAATGGCTCATGTAGACGTCAAAACAAAATGTAGATGGGAACCGAATTCATCCGCATGACTCGGGGCCAAGTTTCAAACGACCGCCCTCGGTCCTTCACCGTGGTGGGGGTGGTCCCCAGGGCCGTGGGTTCATGAAGGCTCTGCAGTCGGCAGAGAGGAGAGGACGCTGGACGCCCTCAGCCCGCCGGGAACCACGCTTGCAGCGTGGCGTCACCCTTGCTGCCGCGGAGGTGGGTCACAGCTCTTGGAGGTTGAGCGGGGAAGGGCTGGTTTGCATCACGAGGCTTCTCCTTGTCCTTTCGGAGATGCCGCTGCCAGTGTTTTGGAGGTTGCAGGCAGCCCACAGCTGAGCCCCCCACCCGGCTTTGCTGCTGCCCGAACAGCTGAGCTCATTAGCACGTAAAGGAAACGAAACTGCAGCTCCTGGTCTGCTTTGGTTGCGAAGCGGGAGACCGTAGAGCCATGCAGAAGACACACAGCTCCCTGTGCATCTCAGACCCCCGCGGAGAAGCAGAAGGCTGTAACAATTTTCGACGGGGCGGCACGGTTTGCCGGTGATACCTTGGCAAGAGGGAGATGCCGAGCGCCCGCCTGGCTTCTGCACTGCCGCTGGAAGAGGGAGGGAAGAGCCTGCGGAGGAGACCCTCTCGCACCGGAGCCAAGCAGCAGCGCGCAAACTCTTCTGGGCAGCCGGGGGGTCTTATCTAGCATCTGTAAATCACGTAAATTTATAGCACTATAAAAAAGTTTAAAAAGAAGGAAGAGGCTGCCGTTCTGTACGGAAAGGAAGTGGTGGGGAAAGGAGTAGAAACAGGCTTAATTTGTGCAGTAGCCTGGAAAGAGTCCATAGGGAGTTTAAAAAGCAATTGTATTTTGGATCCTGAAATTAAGCAGCAAGCCACTCGCTGTTTGGCTGAGGGTGAAGTGGTCAAATGTCATGACACGTGAGGGAAAACAGCAGCTTTGCATCCCCTGTGGGAGCCCTGGAGCGAGGGGTTTGGATGGGGAGGGAGGGTTACCGCACTGGAGGAATACAAAAAACAAACCAAACCAACAACAACAACAACAAAACCCCAAAACAACCCCAAAACCAGGACAGGAAAGCGTGGACAGAAATTTCAGCAGAAGGCCCAAGACTGATGCAGCGGCAACACAGAGAGGCTCTAGTGTGGCTGGAGAAAGGAAGAGGATGCACAGAGGTGGGGGGGCAAGGGGGAAGGAGGGCTGGGGATTATAAACTACTGTCAGCTTAATTTCATTTCCCAGGAAAATAAAAAAAACTATTTGTATGCACACAGATGAGAACAAGGAGATGAGATTCAGCCAAGACGGGTTTGTCAAGAACATATTGCATCAAATCAAATTAATTTCCTTGTGTGGTAAAGTAATAGGCTTCGTGGATATACTTGAGGTTAGCGAGCCTTTTGACACAGTCTTCCAAACATCCTCCTAAGTAAATTGGGGAAGCACGCTCTAGCTCGAACTCCTGCAACGCAACTGAAAATCAAATTGGAAACCGTATGAAAGGATTTAGTTTATGTTTAAAATCCTGAGGACTCCCAGGACCTAGCGCAAATGGTGTTTAGTAGGGAACAGAGATCATGCCTTCATGGAGAGTCTTGAAATATTTTGAACAGCAATGTTCATGGCTAAAAAACATCTTCATTCAAAATGACGAAGTGGAGAAATGTTCGTACAGACTGATGAGAAGCAGCACAGTACTACAGTTATGCAGATATAACGCACGGAGGGATGACCGGCCAGGGAACCACCGAGGGGACCTCTGAGGGAACAGAGGATCACAAGCTGAGCACAGAAAAAGAGCACACCACGGTAAAAGAGAAAAAATGGGTAACGGGAGGTGTGAACGGGAAGAGATGAAGCCCCAGGTGAAGCAAGCTGGCCACATGGACTGTCCCAGCCCAAACAGAGCGGGCAGTACCAGGACCTGCCTTAAGAGCGACTGAAGGGAGCGGTCTAGAAGGGACAACCTGCAGGGAAAGACTGCAGGCCAACTGTGGGTCAGTCTGAAGACAAAAAGGCTGAGGGGGAGCACAGTAACTGATTTCCAAGGGAGGAAACACTGCTGCCAAAGAAAAGGGATCCTTTGGCTCTCCATGCTCATGGAGAAAGGGAGTAACAGGAATAGGCAAAAACTATGGCACGGAGAATAAGCTAAAATACGAGTGCAGCACAGCATGGTTTGTGGGATCTCCATCTCTAGAGGTTAAGCAAATATGACCAGAAGAGCCTGAAGGGTAGTTAGCCATCTTTTAGGGCAATGGATTTGTTAGACCTCCAAAGGCCCCTGCCAGGCCAATGAGAGGCAAATATACATTGACACAGTAGTGAAATAAAATGCTTGAGCACCAGCCCTTCAGTAATAACTCAGGGTATACAGTCTAATAACTTAACAGGAAAATTTAGTTGTTGGGTTATTTTGTTTCAGACCTGGATGCTGTAAGACCAGAAGCCAGAGTTGGGATGAATTTTACTCCTACCTTCAATATGGCCAAGTTTTCAACCTGGAATTCCAGCTCCCTCCATCATCAACCAGAACTCTCAATAATAATGCTTATATCACCCATTTTTATTGTCTATTTCTCCACTGCCTGATCAGTGGCACTGTGAAATGCCCGAGACAGCCTGGCCTTTTAAAATTACACACAAACATGTAAGGGCTCCAACAGCTCTTCCTGTACCTGTAGGCACCACTGCCTGCACCCAGGTCAACGTGTCCTATTATCTTCATGTTTTGCTTTGCTGACATTTATGAATGCCACTGCTTTGTTAAAGAAAATTTTATTGGGCTAAGAAAGCAGGATATGGTGATGTTCATTACTGGTATAACTTCTCCTTTCATTCATCATAGCCATAATTAATTTTCTAGCATGGGTATAGCCTGAGATTTAAAGCCATCCTCGTGAAATGAATTAGCTCCTCTTCTCATCTTATTTGGAGTTCCCTATTGTGAATATACTCCAAGTGTAATAGAGAGGCAATTTATGAGAATGAAATCTCATCTGTGTCCTATTCCTTGCCCTCTCTCTGGTGATTTTATTATGCCAGCGTGCCTCTTTCCCATTTGTTTAGAGGGCAGGCTGCATCCGTTACTGTAAGTTCAACAGGTTGTTTAGCATACATCAGCGCACAGCGGGAAGTGGAGACAGGTCTTGAATGCATGACATCCAGCAGTCAAAGCATGCACTTGGGGTCTGTGGGTGAGGGATCACAGTACCACAGAATCATTAAGGTTGGAAATGATCTTTAAGATCCTGAAGTCCAACCATCAACCCAACACCACCATGCCCACTAAACCATTTCCTGAAGTGCCACGTCTACATGTTTTTTGAACAATTCCAGTGATGGTGACTCCACCACCTCCCTGGGCAGCCTGTTCCAATGGATGTTGCCGCACATAGCGTCTCAACACCAAGGAAACCCTTACTGAAGGCTCACCGTGGTCCAAGACTCAGATCCCACTAAACTACAGCTCCATCCTGGGGGAAAAGATGGATACAGTAACCTGTGGGCATGAAACCTGACCTGACCCAGGGCTGGTATTCCAGCACCAGCACACCTCCCATCACTCCCAGTCTGGTAGGCAATGCAGCTGAAAACATGAAGATGGGATGGACCAACTGCTTTCACCCAAAGAACAGTCTGCTGTTGCTGAATCTGCTGAGGTTTAAAGCCATCCTTATGAAACGAATTTGCCCTTTCCCTCAAATTATTTGGAGTTGCCTGTTGTGGATATAATCACAGCAGTGTGTGGAGAAAGCTGATGACTTCTGGGAATGAGCATTCAGCTTCGGGGCAGCTAGGAAAGCTGAAGGGAAGAAGCAAAAGTTTTTGCAAAGCAATGCAATGTGATGACAATGCTCCAAGGCCCTGCTTGGGAACTCTGGTGTTTGCAAGCAGCTAAACCTCCCCAGGCCTTAGTAGAAAAGCTTGCACCTTTCACCTGTGCCAGAAAACTCCAGTGCTGAGAATTTCTCTGTTGCAGTGGAGGCAAAGGTTTTTCCATGTTGCAGAGCTCTAGGCTTGTTGGTTTGAAGGCGGTTCCCTAGTTAAACCAAGGGGTAACTATTCAGAAACTTAAAAAAGGGCTGTGGCATCAATTGTTGACTCCAAGTCTTTGGAGCAATGCAAACATCCTATAATGCAAACATCTTGCACAGCAGAGCAGATCCTGCCAATCACACAGTTATAATGGTCCTCTTGCAGGAGGACGTGCAGGTGTAGCTGGAAACGGTGAGGAAGCAACCCTGGCCATCAGCGATGCCCCTACCAGCAGCTGGGATGGCTGCATTGGCTGATGTCCCATGACCGCCACCTCCACCGCTGCTGCGAGGCTGGTACGCCGTCAGAGTGTAACGGCTTATCTTGATGGGTTGGCTTGCAAAGTACGGCAGCTCACAAAGCACAGAGTGCAACTGCATTTGCACTTTAAATCAACCTGCTGTCTGTCCTGGGAAAATCTCTATCCACCTTAGCACTGAATTTTTATCATCAATTGACTGCTTAGGCAGTTTGCATACAGATTTCAGAAGAATTGAAGAGGATATTTTACTGGTTTAATTTCAACTGAGTTGAAAATAAAAATTAGCACCGTTAACTTTTCACAGATTTTACCTTTGGAAAGCGGTTGCATTTGATTTTCCAGAAAACCGGGATGTAGCTAATTAAAACTGCACATATCATCCTAACATCATATCCTCACTACTGAACTTCTAACCTGACATAAATACATTGCATATTGTAACCTGTTTCTCCTGATTATTAACCTTGAACATGGCAACCTATAAATCATCAGTGAAACAGCTGGTGCTCAGCATTGCCCCAAAGGTGTATGATTACGATCATTTTATATATATCTTGGTATGCAGACATGAAAAATTCATTGAGAGCTTGGTATTGTAAGACTTATTGTAATGAATTTTCTTAAAAACATAGATCATGCTTAAAATAGGTGTCTGCTCATTATAATGTAGCCATTTATATCTTCCCGAATTACTTGTGCATAGCTTGGCTGATTTCTTAGAGTCCAATGTGATTCCTAAGCAAATTCAGAGTGGTCAGTGTGCCTGTACTTCAGGGTGAGATTTTTGTTTTTGGCTTTATGCCTTTATTCCTATGGGGGCCAGGACTCAAACTTGCAAAAATATCAAAAGGATTACAGGTTTTTCCCCGTTGAAGACTCCTCTGCAGTGCTTGGCGATACATGCATTGCTACGGGGATTTCAGTAGCTGCCATTAGCATTTTGGCTGTGGGCATGATAGCTATAGATTCACATGAGATTTGGTGCCAGCAAGTACAAGGATTGAGCAATTATAAACCAATAATAAAAGCAAAGGGAATAAACATATCATAAAATGGGACATAAAACCAGAACTTGAAAATGAGCTTGTAAAAACCACTAGTGTAAACTCTGCTGGCCAGGGCCTCTAGGAACATGGAGAGTTAGTTCAGAGGGAGTGGGTCATCTGGCAGCATTTTGGTCTTCGGGACCATGTCCTCACCTTTTCCATGCTCCCAACAGCCAAGTACATATATACAGCCTACACCAGCTAGAAATGCGCTCCGTGATTTAAAGCTACCCAGCACTGATCTAGTGAGCACTGAGAAGCCTGTGACGTGTTCCCTTCCTACACACATTTTGCAGGGAGGCTTTTACTGCTCATGTCCAAGGTTGAGTGGTTGTTGGCAGGTGAAGGGAATCATGAAGAAAAGGCCCTGCATTTTGCTGCTGATTCGTACCAGCAATTTATCATCTGGCAAACAAAACCATTCCTTTCCAATAGGTTACAAGAGGCTTGTGTCACCTCTGTCACCTCCCCTCCCTCCTGAGGCTCCTCTGTCAGAAACCCTGCCTAGGATGGGATGGGGGAGAACCTTCTTCGTGCCATCCTTGTCCATGCATTTTCCCTAAGATAACAAGAGTTAATGAGGGAAGCTTTCCCTGCCCTTGCTATAGTCTCCATGAACAAAGCACACCAATACAAAGAGGATTCTATCGAGGACTCCTTTACTGCATCGGCCACATACTCCTTCAGTCTTCACCTTGCTGGAAGGTGGAAGATGCTGGAAGGGCATCACTGCCACCTTGAACCAGGAAGGGAAATCACAGTATTCCCACAGAAATCTCTATGTTCCTCCCAGAACTCCTGGTTCTGATTTTCCCCATGACAATTTTCGTTTGCTGCAAGCAGCAGACACGCAGACATTTGCATGCAACCCTGTTGCATGTTGGTCGTCAGAGAGATCAGTGTAGATTTAATTTGCTTTTGCCGGCTCAGAGCATGCTCTCCCTTACCTATCAGAAAGAGTGAAGACAAACACAAAAACAAGCTCCACAATCACTTGCATATTATTTCTGTAATGCAAACAGTAAAGGCTCAGCAAGAAAACCTGACATCACTGCACACAAACGTTGCTTGGGTCACCACAGGCATGGGGTGTAAGAAGCGATCTAAAAAGCTACCTCTCCATGAGGAATAAAGGAAGTGCATGGCAGAGAAGCGTAATTTGTTCCAATTTAGTTAAGATCCTCTTGGCACACCAACTTGCAACTGCTTTAGGATGACTTCATTAAATAGTGCGCAAGAAAGCCCACTCATCCTTTAGCTTGTACACAATGAAATCTACTGTTGAAAACAGTTTTGCAAATCCTATTGCAAATCCAAGTTAAAAACATCCACCTCTGAAACGGTTGCAGTCAAATGCTACACGTATTCAAGTGCTGTTACTGCATAGCGTGATCCCTGCTAGCCATCAGCAGAGAAGCTGATCCAAATTCATTAGAGGCTGTTACATAGAAAGGGTGCCAAGAAGAGCTGACAAACACAAGGTACTTAGCAGCGCATACTGAAAACAGGCTGAAAGATCTTTTGGAGCTTGCCTCTTGTGGCTTCTAGAAAATAGCTTTTTTCCTTTGGATTAAATATAAATATACAGTAGGTAAGAAATTATGGCAGCTCTTCATGTGACAAAGGGAAACCAATAGGGCAGTGAGAAAGCTTGCTTAAGTGAAACACTGTTTAAAAGCCAGCAGATGCTTTTTTCCTTTTCCTGAATGCTCCTTTTGAGTGCAGTTGTACAGCAGCAATGACAGAAGGTGCTTCTTGGTAGGAACTGGTATTGGGAAAGCTGGTCTCAGGGCCTTTTTAAAATTACCAATTTCTGCTAAGAGACCAGTGGACACTGGGAACATCAGCTAACCACCTCTTGCTATATGACAGAAAGCAGACAAGGCTAGAAAAAAACAGGAATATTATCTTCTCTCTGCCCATCCCTGATGTATCCATAAGCTCCCTTTATTCAGGCAGCCGTAAATAAAGCCAAGGAAGAAATAGAAGGGGGCTTTTCACTCCTGCACCACCAGGGAGAAAGAGAAGCTGTTAGCTTAGAGTATACTAAAGCTTCAGCAATCTACCACCTAAATTTCAGACTTGCCCCATCAGCAGAGCAATGTGTACAGCAGAAGCCTTTTTAGGAGAACACGAAGCTGTAATGATGCAAATCCTGACACTTAAACCCAGTGTCTGAACACGCAACTTCGGTAACTGCGTTAGTCAGGTGAAGCGGCTCCGCCACCTGATCCAGGTGTGGACGAAGGAGTATTAAAGAAACATGAAGGGCAACCAGCCCTCCTCCTGAAGAAGCCCGTGTACGGATTTATGTTCACATTTTTCTGATGTACTATGCAGTCAAAACAGCAAGTAGTCCCAAGGTTGAGTGGTGGCAAGTTGCTCGGTGGAAGCTAAGTAGCCGTAGTCCTGAAAGCAGGACTCAGTGGGACAACGCGAAGCAAGACCCGAAGCTTGGCATGCGGTTCTACGTGGAAGGAGGAGATAGAAGAGAGAAGCTGACAGATTTGGTATCTCATGGTGGGGTAGCAGGTTTGCCATCGTACAGTGGCAGCAGTTGAGGGGGGCTGTATTACGGCACCCCAAGATGTAATGAAGATGGTCACGCTCAGGGATGAGCTGAAGTCTCTTACCCAGCCAGTCCTAATCAGGGTGGTTTGAGTACGGCATGATTGTTGCTAACATTAGCCTCACAACATCTTTGTTGAAGAAGGCAAGTGTCATTCTCCATTCTGAAGACTGGAAACCACAATTAAAGCAACCGCCTCGGGGAAGCAGACAGAATTAGAAATTGAATCTAGAGTCCTGGTCTGCCGATATGCCCATGGGCTCAACCTTCAAACTTGTGTGTAGGCAACTTAAAACAGTCAAAGGGCACCTTTTACCTGCAGCTCAAGAGACACGCTCCCGCAGACTCCAGCGGTAGCTCCAGCCTAATCAAACGGGCACAAAAGAGCAAACGCTGCTTGCAAAACAAAGCACATACCCCACTGGTCACTAGAGTGCTACAAGCTGGAATCAATGCGATGATTGTGATAGCTGAGAACAAATTCAGCTATGTTTGACAACTTCCAGAAAATATTGGCAGAGGACAGGGAGTCTGCACTGCCCAGCAGCACCTTTGTGAATTGATTAGCCATATAGCAGATGGCAAGCCTGCTGCAGACGGAGACAGCAGAAGATGGCCAGTCTGGTTGAGAAGAACTTGAAGACGACTGGGAAGCAAAAGCACGTCCTCACAGTGACAGCCCAAAATGATATTTCAGAAATGTCAGATGCGTGGCAGATGAGGAACAGGACAAATTTTTAACATTTTCTTCAACTACTTATTACGAGCACCTGTCCGGCTCATAAAACAAAATTATATAGCTCAGTGTAAACCTTTCACTTTCACCTCTTTCCTTCACAAAAATCCTTAAAGAAAACATAAACCCCCCCATTTTTTCTTTTAAAATAATCTTCTAAAGTGGACTTATATAAAAGTAATTCAAGAATCAACCGATACGTTTGAGAGAACTTGCATGCAGGCATGCCTTGAAAGTTTGATTTTAGGAAAACATTCTGGACAAAGAGTGAAGGCTTTGCTTCCCTCCTCCTGCCACATATTTTTGGGAGGGGTTTGGCACATGTTTGGGGAAAATTCATATTTTTAATGGTTTTAGGAAATGCCTCAGGCTATTCAGAGTCTGCACAGCTGCTCATCAGTAGCCAGCCATGGCTGAAGGAGCAGAAACTATGGATCGGAGAAATATGCCATCTTTGTCTGGTGCAGAACAATGCCGCTGCAGCGAAATACAATGGCTGTCTCTTATTTTCCACTAGCCCTTCGGAAAAAAGAAAAAAAAAAAAAAAGAAGGATCGTGGAGTTTCCTTGCAGGGCCTCTGAGCGGAGGGAGCAAACATTAGCTCTGCGCTCACAGATATGCAAATCCTCCCCGGGCCCAACAATAGCAGAAGCCCAGTGGGAGGAGACCGATAGCAGAGACCAGGCGGCTGCTGCTCCCAACTCCTACCCCTGCAAAGCCCACAGGTTCCCGGGGCTTCCAAGGTCAAAGCATCGTCCAAGGAGAGTGGCAAAAGCTCTGGTAGCAGAGCTCATTGTCCGCAGAGCCGTTTTAAAGCTTACAGGTTGCCTGCCATTCGGTTTACGGATGCAACTGCCCGAAGGATTGACGAATCCATGGTTCAAAGTCTGTATATTGCCCCTTAGGTTAATAAGGCTCACACACAGAAGTTAGAACTGAAAGAAAAAAGAGGAGCTTCTGCAGTGAGAGACCCTGATTAACAGTGCTTGCATCTGCATACTCCAAGCAAACTTTCTAAATGGGTGGGTTGGGTTTTTGTTTTTAACACAGACTACAATTACCAGTATTTAATGAAGTCTCTGACTTGCAGCTGTCACTGATATCTAAATTTGTTAAGCAAGGACTGAGTGAGTACAAGTAACAGATTGGAAACTACCAGGATTGAGCTACTGCAACACAAATAGCTCAATTTATTAAGATTTCATGTTTTTACCAGTGCTGACAGCAATCTATAAAAGCTGGAAAAACAAAACCAGAGACACAGATTTATCCCCCTTTAGAAAAATACATTTTTGCACTATAGTTCATGTTATCCTAAATATTTGCTATTTTGCATCAAGTCTATCACCTAAAGCTGCATACTGACTGAGCTGGGGCATTCACCTTACATTCAGACGGTTTTCTGATTGCTTCCAAAACTCCCATCAAACTTTGATCACAGCAACTGTCAATCCTTAAAATTTGATTTTCTTCACATAGTTTCCTCAGAACAGCTGACTCAAGCTAGTGATTTAGAATGGATGCCTGAAACATCGTCTCTCTGTGTAAGAAGCCAACTTCAGGTCTCCCCAAGGCATCACCACTTGAAGCCAAAGAGGGGTACAACAGGTTATTTATACAGCACTGTGTAGCAAAACCTGCAGCCAGCACTCTCTCCCATTGAGCAGAGTCAGAAAACACTCATGGGCTGGGACCTTTCAGGCCCCCAGGGAAGAGTTTGGAGGCAGCAGGACCAGGAGCCCTGACATCACCAGACGCCCAGCCCCGACATTAAGGATTCAGAGGTAGCTGAAATGCGTGGTGCAGAGCAACAGGAGTCCTAAACGTCCCAAGTAGTTGTGATTGCAATACGAAGTTCAATGGGAAGCTTAATGTTAGAAATACAATCAATCACCTGCACCCCAACCCGAATCTTAAGCCTCTCTTAAATGAAAAAGTGCTTATTTTGCTGTACTAATTGGCAAAAGTCCCCAGTAGAAGAAATGTGTTATTCCAATAAGCAGTACCCTTTGACATTTGACATTGATACAGAACAAGAGACCGAAGCTGACAGTAAGTACCTGGGACAAGTTTAGGGATTTGTCCGCCGTTTCATCAGTGAGAGTTTTCAACACTCGCACTTGAACCAGTTTCTCCTTTGTGGTCCAGTTCTTAAAAAAATGTGTCTTTAATAGCCTGAGCAGCTTTGTTGTTGTTTTGTTGTTTCCCTTGGCAGGACTGCACGTTGTCCGCACAGAAAAGGCTGTGTCAGTATGCAGACCATTGCTGTACTTGGGACACAGGTACCTCCTTCTTGAAAGAAACAAAATGAAACAAAAAAAAAAGAGTACTTTGCATTCATTGATAATCCCAGTAACATTTCTGTGACCATTAAGAAGTCCAGCAAAAAAAAAAAGGCTTCTCATTGAGACAGACAAAAAGAGTGCTCCAGATGTGAATCAAGTGCAGAATAGTATCTGATCTAAACATCTTACTCATGTAAGCTTTTATTCATTTAGACACAATTTAAAACTCCGTAAGAATCTTTGCAATAATTAACATGTAAAAACTTTGTGTCAAATTAAAGAAAAACCTTCATATTTTCATGTAATACATTTCTCGGACATTAGATGGCAATCCCCCCACTTCATTTTTCATACCAGGGGCCCATATCCCTTCCAAAAATCAAATGTCACCTCCTTTCCAACAGGTGAGCGGGCTGTTTGGCTTGCAGGAAGCAAGGCTGTTCGGAAAGCACAGCCAGGGTACAGAGGTTCCCCTATTACCATGGCATTCGCTCTGTTGCAATCAGTTCTCCAGTTTTGTTTTTAATTTGATTAGGAAAGGCAAATGAGTGATACCACTGTTGAGGAATGCTAGTAAGAGAGGCAAGATTCACTGCTTTGTTGCTTGGACACCCTACGCCACGACTTGGATGTTTTCGTGCCAAAGACCTACAGGCAGTTACCAGAATTTCCCCCTCATTTCGACAGAGGAAGGGGGTTTGGAGAAGAAAGAGGGTTAGTGTAGCACTTAATAATATAATTTCTAGTTTTGCCAATTAAAAAGGTGCCTCCCAAGGGATATCATTAGTCTGTGTAAATTTTTGCTGGGAATTATAAAACTGAATTTGGAAAAAAAAAAACAAAACAACCAAACCGAAAAAGCTATTTGGTCTCAATATGTGAAACACACCACAACAGGAAGCACCTTCCAACTTCTATAGTGGGAATTCTATAGGTACCAGAAAAAATAAGACACAAGGCATTTCAGCAACTTAAATAACAGCCTAAACAAATTCAACAGAGTATGTAACACACCTGATCAAGTTAATGTACCTTGGCTTTCAGCCTCTCAACTTTTGAGAGGTCTACGTGTGATGTTTTAGAAAAGAGGAAGGAATAACACACCTCGTCAACCATTCAGTGATGTACATGGCGGGGGGAATCCTTCCTGACCTTCATTAACTCCGTATGATCTATTTAAGTGGCAGTACGAGACATCCTGACATCTATTCATTTCAACAGTACGTGCCTGTGATTCATTCACACAAAATTCACTTCCTAAGCTTTCATTTCTCATCTACTTTCATCGTTCATGATGAAAGATGAAAATTTTTCAGGCCCCTTTTCATATGTCCCCCCGCTCAGGACCCAATTTTGGCCTTGCAATACTTGTCCATTTGAGTTCTTGTGCAAATTCACAGTGGACAGGAGAGCAAGGTTTGCAGCTCTCCAGCATTCCAAAAGCACAGATAATAATATTAAGTCCTAGGATGGGAGTCCACCCACAGCTGGCTAGTCAAATAACTAATTTTTCATGTACTCCACTGAAAATCTAACCTTTTATCCTCACTCTCGAGATGGTTGTGTATGTGTGTGTCAAGGTGACAACACTGTGAAAACAGAAGTTCTCAAATGGTACATTATCTCAAATATCAAAAGGTCACAAAAGGGTACAAATCGGTAGCTCTCCAGAAGAGACACTGGTTTTTATGAAAAGTGGGTCAGTTTTAGTTTCATGTAGGTTGTTTTGACACAGTGGTTTCTGGCATCACAAGCTCTGGTCTACAGGATACCACAGAGCCTTTGTATCCCTTGCTGTCACTACAGCATTGTGTTTTTCTACCCATTAAACAAGGATAAATGACCTAGATATTGTGCCTATTAAAGCCTCATTTTTCTTTTGCCCTTTTGTTCTCTAGTGTACCACATTATCACATGCTGAACACATTTTAAAGTATTCTCAGTATCTCATGCCCCTTTGAAGGAGTAAAGTAGGGTTTTTAGTGTGCATTTCTGTAGAGTTACTTAGAGTGGAAAATATGAAGGTAATTCAAGGTTTCTCTTCCTGCCTAGTCCCTCGAAGACGATCAGTTCAGCATTTACAGCCACTAATCTAAAAAGACTATAGCAGAAAAATGCTATAAAAAAGCCACAATGCAAATACAGAAAGTCAACACCAGTTTTGATGTCCCTAAACACTACATTCTATAATTACATCTCTGCATATCATGGGTCACTTTTATTAAAAGCATCATTACTACAGTTGGCAGCAATTTACATCTTATCTTACATGATAGCAGTTTCCAAAGAAAAAAAATAAAAAGACATCACAACAAAGAAAAACAATACATTTACAAAGTCATGTCTGTAAACTTCAAGGCTAGTTTAGAGTTGAGGTAATGCTGTTTAGCTTTGTGGCTAAAGTAACAAAGTCCTTTAATTTAAAAAAGGTACCTGATTTTTTTCTTTTTGTTTATACCAGTGCATTACAAGATCACGAGACGATTAAACTGTAGCTTTAATCCTGTAAGAACCTTCTCCACGGGTTAATTTCCAAAAGGTACTCTTCACATTCAACAGCTGCCTTATTATTGCTGCGTCTCAAGACAGAGACATTCACACTATCATGAAGATTGTCAGAGAGAGAGTGTGTGTGTGGGTGTGTGCGCGCACATGAGCGGGTGAACTCCCATACAGTCAAAATGAAGCGCGAGTACGATATGTATGGTAAATTTCATCTTGACCTTCACAGCAAAAAAAAAAAAAAAATTAAATATATAACTTCATCCTTCCTTTAAGCAGCACTTCCTTCTATTAGTGCCACTTGATAACAAATTGCTGCTTAATTCATAATACCAATGGTACCAAAAGAAAAGAAAAAAGCAGAGCATTATGTCAATTTCCTTAAAAAGACATGATCACCTCTCAAATTTCATCTCTCCTAGGGATAATAAATAATGCACTGCACAATACTTAATGACCAAGATACCTTTTGACACATCTGTATAACATGACTTGAACTTTTTTTTTTGCTACACTATGTTACAGAACAGCTTATAAAAACTAAGTATGAACATTAACTGTGAGTGTAAACAGTAGGACTACCACTTGTCAAAAGTTTAAAACACTTTAACTGTAACTGGTACTGGTTATTCATCATTTTCATTGTTTTCTATTTCTTCCCCCCCATCAAGTGAGTCTAATTCTTCACCCTGTGCTATTTCATCTTCTAAAACGGAGGAATCTGCAGTTTTATCAAGGCTCTCCTCTGCATCACTGCCTTCGAGATTTTCTTCATCTTTAAAGGCAGTTCCTTCAGTTTTGTCAGTAGCCTTCTCTTCATTGGAGCCCACTGCGTTCTGAAGTCCTGCTAGTGCTGGGAAACCGGGCAGAGTCAATCCTCCCAGTCCTGGAGGTAGAAACATAGATGGATAGAAGAGGCCAGGAGCCATGGTAGACAGCAGGAAAGGATTGAAGGCCAGAGGGTTTGTGGGCAATCCAGTGTTGGTGGTGGTGGTAGTAGTGGCAGTGGCGGTAGTCGCCGCAGTAGCAGCACTGACAGATCCATTCGCAGAGTCAGTAGCAGAAACAGTGTCTGTGCTTTTCTCAGAGTCTTTGTTCTCCTCTTCATTCTCATTTTTCTTCTCTTCAGCTTTTGAAGCGCCATCCTCAGTCTCTCCTTGACCGGAAGTAGTAGTGGCATTTCCAGTAGTAGCCGTTATCGGGTTATTTAACAATCCGCTTAGTCCAAACATATTGGGCAATCCTGCCATCCCTGGCAACATCAGAGGCAACATGGCAGCCGGATTTTTAGCATCCCCCCCAGCAGCAGCAGCTGTTGCTAGCCCTGATGGGAAGCCCATGAGACCTGCGAGCTGGAGAGACTGCAGGCTCTGTAGGTTCTGGAGGCTTGTGAGGTCCATTCCAGCAAACAGACTGTTCATTAGTAGTGGGTTGATTCCCGAAGTTGATGCTACAGCAGCAGCTGCTGCAGCTGCTTTGGCAATTTCACTTTTTGGCCTTCTTCCTCTTCTGCTTGCTCCTTCCTCCCTCACAACAGGTCCAGTGAGAAGACGGTCAAACATGGACTCTGGAACAAAACCCTGAAAAGGGAATGTAAAAAACAAGCTTTATTCTTGATTTGCTTTTATAGCTTTCAGCAGTTAACTGATGACACTGGAAGAAAGAGAAGAGAATTTCAGCATACTCCAAAGTGACTGGTTTTTCAAACCTGGCAAATCATGACTCACTAGCTGCTAAAGGGAACATCAGTAGAACACGCAAAAAAAACTGAAGAAAGCAAAGTCACAGATTTTGTGTATTTAAACACAGCAGTAAAACAAAACATGCTGAAACTCTGTAGCTTCATTAAAAACCCCTCTGATATACTGCAGTTATGACTTTATAGCTTTGTACTTCATACTGAACTTCAGTATACTAATATTTTATTAAAATGAGTATTTGTAGAATTGTACCCTTTATTTTCAAACAACTGCGGTAAAACAAAAGGCAGAGAATCTTTTCATGCTGTCTGTTACCAAGATGACAGATTATATTTCTGTTATGAATATGACAAATATTTTCTTAATAGTTCCTAATGTATTAATACCTGTGTTTATTAAGGATTGTTGCTTATAAGAAAAATATAATGCAAAAAAAAACGATGAAGGCTGCCTTTTTCACATGTACTCCAATCCCATTCTGCAGCAGCTTCCTATCACCATCCCACCCTGAGCTGGGTAACTCCCACCCAGACGCTACAATTTCCTCAGCTCAAAACCAGCTATAAGATAAAGACATAATAATCAATTTACACAGCCTCCAACTTTTCCATGCTATAATCTACAATGAAGCATGGAATGAAAGTTTCACTTACAGACTGTTTAACAATGTCAGTCCAATCTGGAGCAACAGCAAATTCAGGATTTTCTTCCAACCATCTTGGCAAGTCCTTCATTGGAGGGGCCATAGCTCCACCCATCTAATGCAAATGACAAGGTTAATACTAAAAAAAAACCCACCCCAAACCCCAAAACCAAACAACTATTTATATGAACATTTTCTATCTGCACTTTAATCTCTGAAGGATGGCAATGAAGACTTTCAGTTCAGATTCTGGAAAACTACACGGAAACCACTTAATGATACTAGACTTGAGAAACACAGCATTTTATTAAAAAAAAATCTAGTAAAATGCTGCAGCCTAGGCAGGGCTTCATATCTGATACAAGGAAAAAATATGCTACACAATTTCAAAAAGTAGGAGTTATTTACTCAAGTGATTAATATGTTCATGTCAGAAGAACAAAGGAAGAATTAAAGGAACTGGATGTTACATTTCAGTAAGAATATCTGCCAATGCCAAATTATTAAACTTTTAAAAACAAAGCTTGGAATAGAAAGCCTGCTTTCCACATGCAAAGACATTACTAAAGACCTCCACTGAACTACTTAATTTTTACCTTTTTTCCATTTCGCTTATTTACAACAGGTACCCTTTCTTCTCCTGTCAAGGTGTTTATATCCAGTTTATTAGGGTTTCGACATCTGTGTCGTTTTTGTTTCGGCTTCTGAAATGGGGAAAACAGCACATCTGCACTCTTCTGGAAAGAAAAGAAATTTATTTGTTTTTAATTTTTCAATTTCTTGACAAAAATCACCAATTATAGAACCTCTTCTTACAACAACTTTAAGAAGGGACCAATTGCTTTACCCTCAGATTGTGTCAGAAAAATCTTTTTTGTTATCCAGTGAAGAAATTCTGCAGAACTTGACACAAACACTTTTTTAACACATACAAATACTAAGAACAGAAAAGCAACCCATACACTCTTGTGCCACTTTGAGGTTTAGATGTTATATTAAGTGTGGCTAAGGAGAAAACCTCTGCTGAAAACCAACAGTTAAAAAAATCCAATTACTACGTCCAGTGTGAGGAAATTAGTTTTGACATCTGTAAAACTAACTTCTGCCTTACTTCAATACAACAATGCTTTTAGAATCACATACTTACTGGTACATAACTTGGCATATCTACAGTGTAAGTAGGATGCAATTTAAGCCATTCAACTAAATCCTTATTTTTAGGAGCATCCTCTCCCACCAGTCTGGTCCCATCCTCTAGATTGATTACAGGGATGCGAGTGTCTGGGTCCAGTTGACCAGGAGATGGAATGTTCCTTGCTGGTAGGGCTTCCATATCTTCTTCAAAAGCTTTGGTCACTTCTGCATCCTCCTGAAAACATTAACATCTGTATTAATTCTCATTTCAAGGGAACAGTTACCTGGGAGAAATAATTTCAGGTACTGAAGCTAAATGCTCGAAAAGATTTTGCACATGCAAGAGTTAATGGGGTTTAAATATTCATACTATGTAAAGCAATATTGCTACATTAGGGAATTTTGTAAATTTAGCATCCTTGAACATTAAAGAACACACAGCTGAAGACAGAACAATTTTCATGTATTTCCAGTTAATGACCTCCATGACCTTCCCTTTTCTACACAGTAAGAAAGTCATATTTAAGCCTCAAAATGTATGTTGTTATAAATTTGGTTTGTGTAAAAAAAAAAAGTAATCTTGTCTTTTTGAAAGTACAAGCTACTTAAAGCTCAGTCACAATTTGCTAGAGTAAAAACTTGATACGAACACCATCTTGTTTCGTTCAAAAAGAAGTAGCAGCTCTAAACACAAAGCTGGTTGGGTAAAAACTGTACATTACTATTAGGGGTAGCACAACACCACTTTAAACTCACATTCAGAAAGTACTAGATACAGAAGAACAAATATAAGACAAAAAGGTTGCTGTCTTACTACAGTTAATGATGTCCGTTTGTTGCTCATAAATAACAGATCAAGCCCTTCTACATTTTTCCTTCTTCCTCTCCTCCTCTTCATGGGCGGTTCTCCATCTATTAAAGAGCCATTTAGTAGATGCCTTGTGGGTGTGCGTGAAAGACCTGCTTGCAGCAGCTCCATTTGAGTTTTAAAGGCATCAGACACAGGTGTGGAGACATTAGGCAAGATAAACTTTGAAGTAACAGATGAAAAATTTGAGGTAGAACTTGTTGCCTCTCGTGAGGCCTTTGATAAATCTACAACCTTTTCTTGTCCATTTTCTGAGACCACCTGAGACTCACGTAACTGGGCAACCATTTCCATAAGATTTCTCCTCTTGGCAGCTCTCTCAGCCTCAATTTCAATCTTTCTTCGTCTCCTCCTCCTCTGACGTGGAACCGATAAATTGAGTGCATCTTCCTAATGAAAAATGAGCATTTCCAAACATTAGCAAAGCTCTGCTTGCTATGTTGAATTTAAAATAAAAGTCCAAACATATAACTCTCAAAAGAAAGCCTTCATTGTATTCACAAAAGCACTTTTTTTATTTTTTCCTATTTTAAAGAAATGCTAATTTTTATTTTTTCTATTTTGCAAAAGAAACGCATGCAAAATAAAATCTTCTAGGTAAGAGAGAGATGCAGCCTTGCCTTTGATAACTGAGGAGAAGCAGTAATATCTTCACTGCCACTGACACTGGCTTGACCAACCATGGAGAGCTCTGCAAAGCTCCTTTTTTGTAGAGGGCTGTCCACAGCTGTTGGAGTATACCCAGGTATGAGCCCCTGGAAATCAAACATCTGGCGCCTATTTACTGGCCACTTCCCTTTCAGCACTGCTTCACAGATGTTGTCTAATCGGTTGATCATTACTCGGTCCTGCATAAATGAGAAGTGTATAACAAACCTTCAGCGTCAAAGTCACCTTTTAAACTCAAATGAGTATAATGAGACAGTACAGCTTACAAAGCTTAAGAAATACATTCAAAACCAAGTATTTCTGCAGGTCAGGATAAAGTGATTGCTTACAAGAAGCTAATACATAGACAATTTTGTAGAATAAAACATCACTGGAATTTAAAAGCTGCATTTACACTGGGGGGGAAGGAGGAAGGCAGAACAAGTTTTCTGTACAACTATGTACTAACTGACAAATTTAACAGAAACTTACTACTGTTTTACACTGCAAAACTTTCCGTAGTTAGCAAAATCAACAGTTAGGACGGGAAAAATCAAAACATCTGCAATCAGTATCTTAAAGCTGTAGTTCTCCAGATCCAAGAGGCTGGATCTGCAATTCTGTGCTAGGAAGTGGATCCTCATTAGCGTCACTATTAATAAAGTTCAGCATTATGAAATGGGCACCAACCTAGGGACATCTAATGAATGTCAATTTTCATTCCACGCCCATTATCACTTCAAATTTCACTGAAGCGTGTACACTAAAAAATTTCTAATTATGTTTATTAGTCTACTTATGCTGAACCTATACAGATGAAGGATTTTTTGTTTTACTTTTACACAATGACTGGAATAAGATTTTAGTCCATGTTTCCAAAATACATGCCGAAAACAAAAGATGATGAGTAGCATTTGATTTTTTCCATTTCAGTATTCAAAAGCACATTCTATGCTAGCCTGCCTGAAGTAGTAGAAACTTCAGAACTATGAGAAATACTGCTGGTTAGGGAATATGAGCATCAGCTAGCTTCCTGAACAGCAAAACAGTGCAAAAGCCACTAGCAAATCTCAGCAGCTGCAACAGACTGCTTGCTTTCCCCAGGAATAAGCCTATTAAGAGCAAGGCCCTTCCTCCCTCCCCCCCATCCCAAACCAGATGGCCCTGTTATGGTGATTAGTAAGCTTAAGACTATTACTACTTTATTTCTCTCTCTCCCCTTACTGCAGAGTACTAAATTATGTATGGATTTATTACAAGGTTACGGTTTCATATTTTAAAAAACATTTTGTATTAGATAATTTTCTGCATTATTACTAAAATAAGATAGATCTTTGTCTTATCTAAAACTACTGCTTATGTTTGCAGGATACCTTAATACAATTACATCTGTCAACATTACATAATGCCTTGGATCATGTAGGTCACCAATACTCTTCTCTACAATCTCCTCACCCCAAAATAAAAGGTGATCTTACAAAATCTCTGCTCTCAACACTGCAGATTGCTCTGCAGATGAAATCCATCATTCAAAATCATGAGTTTGCTTCCATCAATAGAGGTGCAAGAGGTGTGATTCTGCTGACATACAGTGATAAGCCTATGAAGAACTCATGTCTGTTGTTTTACTAAATGACAGCATTTACATTTCCTCTGCTATTCTGTATGAAACTGAAGAATAAAATGCTATTCCACAAATGATTCATGCAAAGAAGTCCCTTGCCCACTCTTAAGTGCAAGTTCATACAAAGATCGCCATTATTTTGCAGACATGACATTTCCCATATTTTATCTGTACTGAAAAAGACACATGCCGTTCTACCCCTAACCAACCTTAGGCCAGAATGAGAAGGCAAATGTTCTCTCATGAAGCAGCTGAACCACAGAGGGATCCCCATCTTCCATGTAGAATCCATCGCGCGTTTCATCCCTTGCAGTACTCATAGAGGCATTGCTTTCTTCATCAAAATTCTTACCCTGAGAAACTGCTCCTGCTGAATAACAACCATGACCAGGCATTAACTACAAAAGTTCCCAACCACCCAATGTCAACCTAACTAGAAAGGTTAAGACAACCAGGCTTGACACAACATTTCTAACTCCGGCTTTTGTTCAGTAATTACTGCAGCAGAGCCATAGCTTTCTGCATTTGGCACAGAGAACATGCTTATTGGCTCAGTAAGCTATCTTGGAAATCATCCCTTGTGGGGGAATAACCTGCTGATGCCGGATGGTTTTTATGAAAGCTTATCTAGCCACCTGATACACGGAAGGGCAGAAGAACTGCTACATGTAGCCCATCCTGAGCTCCATAATGGCTCTATGTGTGCCACTTACCAGCTGGCACAAGTTACAACAGCTGTGGGGCTCATGCTAAGCACACAGAATTGATCTGACCAATGCATTACCTTCAGGTTGGGAGGATTCTTCTGATTTATCATCATCATCCAGTTTCTCCTCTTCATCTTCTTCTGAACCTTTCTCAGAAATAGATTTTGGGTCTACATCTGTACTCATTTCTACATCTTTCAATTCACATTTAACAGAGCCAGGCTCGGCCTCAGGATCACAGTCCAGTTTAGTGTCCTTATCTGCATTATCTTTCTCCTCTTTGATATCAGACTTTTCTTTGGCTGCTGGATTTTCAGACCCTTCAACTTTAGACTCCATTTGTTCTGTTGTCTTTTCTTCTTGTACTGGTGTGGATGGGACAATAGGTGGTGTTTGACTGCAGCCAGCACCAAGAGGGTTTACAGAAGAGAGAGTATTTGCATTACCCGTTCCTCTGTTTTGAGCAAAGTTTTTGTGAGCCTCAAGAAAAGAGAGTTCAGGATCATTCAAAATGTGATAATCTGTCCTACTGACTCCATGTTTAGCAGCACCGATCAGTAAGTCTTTGTCATGTTTACCACACTCCCACCACTCTGGCAGGTCCAAGCTTGGTTGGCAAAGTTTTAGCCGCTCCCCCAACTGTGGGTGATGGAGAACCTGTTCACGGATTTTACGCAACAGTTCTATGCGATACAAAGTTCTAGAAGCACGCTCTTCTGTGATCGGCTCAATCATAGTGGAAAGATCAGGCGGTTCTGCAATGACACCAATTTGTATTGTTTAACATGGATTAAATGTACAGCCATTTCAAAATCATTACACCTGGGCATGAAGTTTCAAACAGTCCCACTGCCTCATAGCAGTCATGTTGATTTCTACAGTCTACATTAAAAACTTACCATCATCCGGTTTGACTGGCATTCGGCACACTCGTCTACACATATTCACAAAGCCATTAAAATACTTTTCCAAGCTTTCGTCGGACTTTTTATCAAGCCTGGCAAATGCTCTGAACTGATTCCAGTCAAACTGATGCTTTACAGGATCGAAAATAATTCCAAAAGTAGACACCACACGATAAAAATCGGCTTCTTCTCTTCTTGTCCATCTAGTCAAGGAAGAAGCAAGATAGTGAGGTCACTGAATAAGCAAAAGTCCAAACACAGTTTGGATGTCCCCAAACCCCCTTATTCTTTCAAAACAGAAGGACGGTACTGGTGACACACAAGCTCAAATGAGGTTTAAGGAAAGATATCACTGAGAAACTCACTTTTGTCGTTTTTCAGTTATTATAGCTTCCCTTTCTGCTTCTAGTGCCCTCACTTCTTCCCGAGGCCGACGTCTCCTCCGGTCAGTCTTCATTAGTGCCTCTTGCCTCATTTGTTGCCTTTTATAGCTGCGCTGATAGGCAGTAATGAGGCGACGCAGACGGGTAGTCAGGGTTGAAGTGTTGGGCCAGTAGAGTTGGCCTAACTCAGAATTGCTTTCACTGTGCTTGTCTAGAGAATAGAAAAGTATTTGTGCACTGCAAAACCACCCCTAAACATTTCAAAGTTTCTATGGCTAGAACTGGATTCCTGTTTTATCAGATAAGAACATATGCCTCATTAACATTGGTGCTTAACAAATGAGTAACAGGATAACTATATTGGTAGAAAATAAAAAACCAGAATCAAACCATCCAACTTTAAGAATTCAGAAATGCTAGTAAAGCATTTAGAAATAACCATCAAGCACTATTATTCAATGTTATGAATGCAAACATATTACGAATACTGTAAGTATTTAAAATAATGCAATGCATCTTTAAATATATTACTAAGAAAATCATTCTGCCTCTGAGGAAACACCTATGCTTATGATTTCCCACTCTATTATTCTCACTTAAACTTGGCAATTTTCCTCCATACTGGGGAAACAACGTATCTGTAACTTCCAAGATTATCTCAGCACAAACATCAACGGCTGCATTATGAAACATCCAGTCTTTATCATCTCAATTTCTACTACGTAATTAGAAACCCATAAAGCCGTAATGTGGATTATTCAAAGACAGTAAATAATTGTTTTGAAAGATGTGAAAGATAAGAGATTTAGCACTAAAAACTTTACTGTGGTGTTTTCCTAAAACACAACCTATCCCCTCATGTGGCAATATAAACAGTCCACCTTTCACCACATGGTCCATTTTTGCCTTTTTAACTTCTTTGCTATAGTCTTACTTGGGTGTATTTCCATGGTCTCCTCTTTGTCTTCTGGAGGGGAGTTTGCAAATTCCTTTGGGAGAAAACAGAACTTACTTTAGTTCTCAGTTTTGACCATATGTTATAATTTCAGGAGAAAAATATGTCATCTCTCAAACACAGTAGCAAACAATCTTTGTAAGGTGTGTTTATCTGGTAGCTCTCAAAACTTAAGAACTGCACATTAAGATAAACATGGTGAATCAGTTACGTATATTTGTAATTACAGAAAGTTGAAGTTCTTACATCAATTTCATCCTTGAAAGGAGTTCTGGTTGGTTTATATTCTGGATCTTCATCCTCTCTATCAAATTCACCACTATAAAATAAGAAATATTTTCAAGAAATATATTGTTTTTGAGAGGGGGCTGATTTTCTGGACAAAAGCAAAAAAGCTACAAAAGCCATCAATATGGGGTATTAATTTACGTATTTATATTTCATGCTCAACTCTGTAAACAATTCTATTACTTTTTACATCATATGATCACTTCAGATCCTCAGGCGAGATGTAAGCAAAATATGATATATGAACTCACACCAACATATACAATGATGATAAAGTTTATTAATTTTTTCATTTCCTCCTTACCCATCACCGCCATCTGCTAACATGTCTGTCCCTCTCTGTTCAGCAGCTATGGCCTTTGCATCAGGCATGCCAACCCGTTCCAGAAAGCACAGTGCTGGATCAGCTCTCATAGAATTGTACTTCTCATAACCTGCACGCAGCGTGGGAGACAATTTTTTTTTTTTTAAAGCTATGACCAGCTGTGAATAGAACAGGTTTAGCAGCAGAAGTACAATTTTCTGGATTCATTTATTATTTTTAAATAAAACGAAGGTGCTGTCACCGTGCTGGAAACAACCATTTCATTCATGTAATGAAATTTTTCATATTGGTAAATTCTACCAGCACAGAAACATTTTCAGATCAATAACATTAACAAATAGCAGGTACTGAAGCAAGCATTCAATTTAATGTCTTTAGATAGTAAAGTAAAAATCGTTCACAAGTGAAAAACTTCTTTAAGTTTCCTATGTGACTTTCACAGTGGTTCTCCACATTCAACACTCCCTACTGGAAACGTAGAGATGCGAATGGGAACACACACGCACACACACACATGCATTTTCTATAGCTCCAACCCTGCTGGAACGCTCAATGTAGGCTGCAAAAATGCTGTATACATGGGTTATACGTAAGGCCAACGAACCTGTCTTATTAGGTTTAGGATGATGCATGTCAGTAAGATGACACTGTTCCCTCTATGGTTTTCAAACTGCTGTTTGCTTTTTTACTGCCCAACTTGACTAGATGGAAAATGGCAGATCCCAACAGTGCACTGCAGGAAAATGATTTTTAGACTAGACTTGCCTCAGCTGAGCCCACAAAACAGAGCTGCTGTACATAGGCAGAACAGCACAATTCAATTAGGATTTGTACTACAACACACTGCTCCTAACTGCTGTAGAGCCTCAAGCCAAACTGTAATCATGAAAGGTTTTATAAGCCATCATTCTCCCCTTTAGTCAGGCTGGGCTGCTGAGAATACCTCTGCGACCTCCAGAGAATTGGGATTATAATCAGGAATCGCTCACTGTATATATCATGCCAGCTCTGCATCCCCAGCCTTTCAAAGTTAACAAGGCTGCATCCCACTCAAGGGAGCCGGGAGTTCTCAACACTGACATTTGTGAAATATTGCTTGGAACAAAGCCCAGGAGGCACTTGTACAGATTAATAGCAGAGGTTAAGCCCACCGTCCACTTTGACACTGGTTGGCAGAGTTAGCAAGTGAAGCAGTGCTGGAAGCAAAGTTTATGGAGATCTATCTTACTATTTGGCTATTATTTAAACAAATATGGTTTTGTTTTATTTACAGCCAAGAAAGTAATGTTTTCTTCTCAAATGTTCTGCAAACATTTAAAAACAGCATCTGATATTTACAGCTCATATTAGGTTTTTAATGCAGGCAAGAAAAAAGGGAGATACAAGCCAACAGTTCTTTGGAACAATACTTGTTAATATTATGACTGAACAGTCCTACACACAGAAAGCTTTACAACTGAATTTTGTTCAGAGTGAGACATCACTTACCGTGTTTAAATACTCCAATTAAAAGGGATTTATCCGCCTCCTTATCCCACCAGTCTGCAGGAACTTCGGCATGGAATGGCTCAGGTATCCATATATCTACTTCACTGTAAAAACAGCATTATATACATTCTCAAAGGTATTACTGGACAAAAGTGTTTAAAAAAAAATTGGCTCATGTTGTTCAGTAAATATGAATTTTGAACGGGGAGAAAACCCACCAAACCCCAATAAAGAAATGGAAACACCTTCAAAAAATAATTACGATGGTTAAAAAACCCCACATACAAACAAAAAACCCACCACAAACAACAAAAACCACACACAAAAAAACCTCAACATTAGGCTGTTTTGGGAGTGGAATGCCAATGGTTATCCAAATATGATTCATTTAAGGTTTTAGAAATTTTTTTTTAAATTCTTGAAATTGAGATAGAATAATCCTTCAATATTAGTAGAACTGAAAATCTGATTCTGTCATTTCCCACATTGTTCCCTCCCCCCAAAAAATTAGCCACTGCGCTTGATAAAATAATAAGGCTGCTTGAGAATAGACATTTAAGAGTTAAAGTGTGACAACCTTTAAACGCTGCATTATAGTACGTGTACTTTATAAAAGCCAACATCATACAGCAAGAAATAAACCTACACTTGCACTAACCTTGAGTCAGCACCCTCTAAGATCTTGTCTGCTTGGTCCCCTATAACTTCTTGTCGTAGATAGTAGAGCATGCGGACACGCAGCAGGACCCTGGAGAGGAAGGCAGAGGGGGGAAAAAGTTCTTAACTTCAGGACTGTTTGCCAACAGTGGCTTTTGGCAGCTGCTGCTGTTCATCCATCATCCTGCCAAGGCTGATTAGCCATGCTGTATGGTAGGCTTGAAGCGTGACAGATGGTGGCACATAATCACCTCTGTGTGGTGCTTTCTGCTGGCTTCCAACAGGCCTGCCTGGCAACCGCTTACACTGCACAGAGAGAGACCCAGCTCAGCCCGGCCCCGGCGCATTTCATTTAGTTCTACCTAGTGCAGCTTGTGAAGTTTAGACACGTACTCTACCACTGCCTCTGAAGTATTGAAGCAAGTTTGTAAACAACTGAGCAGATGGCTTTCAGTAACTGTTCTGCTTCATTATCTCATAAAATTTCCTCAGCTGCTGCCTTAATACCATTTTTGGAAGCACATCAGAAGTTGTAGGAATAAACGAGATATAAAATCTGGTTTTACTACCTTACAATAAACCCTCAATATGGAATGTCAGGTTTTTCAGATTATACAACTTTTTGCTTCCGAGAATAGGGGAGAAAAAATAATCCCCTATCTCCCTTGGGAGGTATTAGCTATTTTTACTCTTTATAGTTCAAACTGCTGTTTAATTTTACCTGGGTACAACCTAACTGCTACAAGGAAGTGAAAAATCTTCATTGCCCATGTTTATTTCTCCCCATCTCTGCAATGCTACAGTCATTTTTGGAAGCGCTGTCAGGTGTTGTGGTCACACTGACGCTGGCAGAAGACAGAACGGCAGACTGGCTTTTCAAGGAGACTAGCAAAGAGGTCACCTCTGTAGAAAAAGTATCTACCTGAAAAGAATTCTGCTCTCCTATGTTTACCCAATTCAGGGCACCCCCTGCTGCCTAGTTCATGAAGTAAAATCAGTACCAGCTAAAATGGAGATTATTCAGCCTGCCCTCTCACCCAAATCCATCAAGGCAACTGTTGAATTGCTGCTGCTCCTGGAACAGCAAGGATGACCAGGGAGGCAGTAATCTGATCACCCACTTGCATGAAAAATTTAGACCACCACATTTTAAGAGCTCTTCCTTAAGAGATCTGATGCAACTGGAGCAATACCCGTTTTTACACATGTTATTCAAGCAAACATCAGAAGAGCAGGGATTCGAATGAAGGTCATGTCTGCAATTCAAAACATGTCAGACATGCTTCTTTTTGTATGCATGATAACCGGGACCAGTAAGGTGTCCCTGCTCCTTGTGTGGCTATGTAAATAAGCTGTTGAGGGTCTCTATCATCTTAGTGTTACACAATAACAGCTGTTACATCAAGCCAAAGAAGAGGAGCAGGGAAAAAAACCCAACATCAACCAAAAAACAGAGGATCTTTGCACCTTTCAGGAGTCCTATGCATTAAAACAGTATACATGTTACATGAGGACAGGACACCAGTTCTTACAGAGCCAACTGCTACTGCTGCCTTCTGAGGGAAATTACTCAGACTATTAATTGGCTTCCACCTCTGTTTGATTTTACTTGGATTAAACATGTTGCTTCTACAATCCACTTAGTCCTTGGTGGATCTAGGAAGTGAAGGAAGATAGCAACTGAAAACATTCTTGCACAGTTATTTATCAGTCTTCCCTATCCTTGTAATTGTTCTACTGTATTATTACAGAAGTAGCATTTTAAAAATGAGTTTAAGTCTGACCTGCAAACTGATATATCAAGTAATATGGACATGTTACCTGAGAGATTAAAATAATGCTATGGGAAAGAATTTAATTACTTTAAAAGCAAGTGAAATGTAGTAACAGATCTGAGTAACAGTTTAGAAAAAATCAGAAAGCCGTTTATTTGGATGTGTGCTTGCTAACGTAATTCTGTAAATATCTGTCTTCATCAGCTGAGAATTAAGCTTGGTTAGCATCTGGAAACAGGCTAATAAACTCCTTAAATGCCTTTCCTCCTTCACATCACACCCCCTATTGACAGGCCACAGGTACTTTTCAAATCAATAATTTCTTTCCAATAAACAGTATTAGCAAGACACAATATAAATTAAAAACACAAAGTAATGACAAACTTTTGAGTAACACTGCATTACATCTGTATGGTATATATACAATGAAGAGCATAAATTTAAAACCAGAACAAAACAAAACCCCCAGAAAGCAAACAACCTCCACCCAACCCCAAAACAAAATATTTTTGGGACAAGAGGTAGCTTCAGTGTCCGTAAATGGAAACTATAGTAAGCAAAATTGAAACTGAGGGCCAGGACACTGTGGAAAGAAGCTTACACAAAAATAACTCGGCTATTACAAAACAAAAGCTAAAAGAATCAAAGAGAGGCTCTTAGGAGACATTCATACAACAATAAAACAAAGTAATATCCAAATCAAAATACAATGATCTTTATTCCCAAAGGCTTTCAGTTTAGTAACACATTTAGAATCGCAAAAATCTAATCAGGGCAGTGATTCAGGTAAGAGAGCTCAGCGAGGAATTTTATCTCAAGCAACAGAGAAAAGAAGAAATATTCTGTATGATGTTGAAAGCAAAAGAGGAAGGGAGAAAACGAATGAAGAGAAGAGACACACCCACACATAGGTGAACTACTACATGAAACTCCAGAAACTAAGAACTGGATATTTGAGTTTAACATCTAAGGAACAGAACTCTTAAGGACATCAGCCCCAGAGACCCCACAAGAAGGGTAAAAACCAAATAGCTTCTGTTTAAAGATAGACAACTGTCAAGAGAAATAAGACTTAGTGTGGGATAAAGTGTTTCCTTTATATGGTAAAAAGAATCTCATCTGATTCCATTCTTATTTAGTAAGCAGAAAACAATTTTCTTCAGAACTGTGTTCTAAGCACTGATCAGTCATAAAAAAAACTTACAGAAGTATCCAGATACCTGTTAATACGATTTTCCCCAAATTAAAAAGTAATAATGGCATTTAAATCCTATTAAATGGCCCTGTGTTCTATTAAAAATGTCCAAAAGAAGTTGTAAAAAAGCAGCATGCAGTAAAAAAAAAAAAAATCAACCCTCTAAATGAAATATTTATTAATACTTACTTATTACAGTGATGTTTGAGATGTTTCCTATAGCTGTCTTCCTGAAATAATACATCTGGATTACATGTTGTGAGCCAATCAGCGTCTTGCAGCATTGGCTGTGAACTCTGGGCTTTCACTTTCTTGCCTTTTCTCCCTCTGGGCACTGGTGCAGACAGACCTACATAAAACCCCAGTATTTCTTACACAATCTGAATAGAAAAGCTCTCACCCCAAACTGCATTACAAACATACATTTAAAGCTAAGTATCACTGCTGTACTAATTCCTTTGTGGGCAACACAACCACCAAAAACTGAACAGCAACATAATTCAGTACAGAAAATTGCAAATAACAAAATCAACCAAAACTTTCATGCAAATTTAGGTATGAAGATTTCAAAAATTCAGAGCGCTAGCCAGAAAATAGTGTTATATAAATATTTCTTGTAAAACCTCTCATGAACCTGAAAGGCCATAAGGAAACAAGCTTTCTGATTTATGGCAATTGAAAGAGATTAACTCCAGCAGTAGGTACCACTTAAAAATTATGCTAGAATATTTGTTCAAAACTGATTTAAGAGAAAGAGCACTACATCCTACAACGTGTTTGAGGGAGACTTCCCCTTTAAGCATGGAACAAGTTCAAAGCCCACCTTACTCATAAAATCTGACAAGATCCTACAACATGTCAGAATGGCTATAGTTTAAACTAAATACATAGCATGACTGAAGTAATTCTTTCCTATTTACTAGCATCATTATTTGATTGTGGTAGACATACCGGAATGATTAACCAAAGCTCGAGTTTGCCCATCTGCAGTTGGAGTGATCAGATCCCAGATGAAACTTTTGATATTTTCATCCCCTTTGTAATGATTAAGACAATATACCAGGATAGTCCGGCAGATGGTTTCCACATCTTGTTCTGTTAGCTGACGTTTATAGCGCCCATGTGAGAGGATGTCAGTCCATCGACCCCAGCTATAAGAAAAATATGTTCAATACAGCAGCCAGGGCACTGGTATTTTAATTTGTGACTTTCAATTTAACTCCTGGTACCAAGCAAGTTGGGACCTCCTCTGTTAGCACTACTGCATTTTGCATTTGCAGGTTACGTCAGGGAATCCAACCTCCAGCACCAAAGAGTTAACAATGTTTATTTTACAGAACAGGCAATAAGTTCACTGCTCGTAAAGCTGCACTTGAACTACACTCAAAATAATAAAGTACATATGTTTAACTCTAATGGTCCCAGTAAGCTACAATAGGAAATTCAACCAATTCCTACAAGCATGGGATTTGGGGAATCATTCTTATTTTGTTCCTGAAATCCATTATTAGCAATCACTGTACGCAACTTCCTAAAATACAGTCATTCTGAAGCCCACTATGTTAGCAGTCAGGTATAGCTACTTGCTTGCAAACGGAAAAAATTCAAATTGGCAAATCCAATGGGGAAAAATATAAAGTATCAAATAGCTGAATTTAAGTGGTGCTGAAATACCAGAATCTATGTTGAAAACCTCTAGACTGACTGTTGATTTCACAATGTTTTGGGTTTGTGGCAAGGTTTTGGTACCTGGGGAGCTACGGGGAGGGGGGGGCTTCTGTGAGAAGCTGCTAAAAGCTTCCTCTGTGTCCGACAGAGCCAATGCCAGCCGGCTACAAGATGGACCTGGCGCTGGCCAAGGCCAAGCCCATCAGTGACGGTGGTAGCACCTCTAGGATAACAGAGTAAGGAGGGGTAAAAGAAAACAGCAACTGCAGCCAGAGAGAAGAGTGAGAATATGTGAGAGAAACAACTCTGAGACACCCAGGTCAGTGCAGAGGGGCAGGAGGTGCTCCGGGTGCCGGAGCAGAGATTCCCCTGCAGCCCCTGGTGAAGACCATGGTGAGGCCGGCTGTGCCCCTGCAGCCCACGGAGCTCCATGCTGGAGCCGATATCCACCTACAGCCCATAGAGGATCCCACACTGGAGCAGGTGGATGCCCAAAGGAGGCTGTGACCCCATGGGAAGACCACACTGGAGCAGTTTTGCTGGCAGGATCTGTGACCCCAAGGGGACCCATGCTAGAGCAGTCTGTTCCAGAAGGACTGCACCCCGTAGAATGGACCCAGGTTGGAGCAGTTTGTGAAGAACTGCAGCCTGTGGGAAGGACTCATGTTGGAGAAGTTCGTGGAAGATTGTCTCCCGTGGGAGGGACTCCACACTGGAGCAGGGGAAGGGTGTGAAGAGTCCCTAAGGACTCCTCCTAAGGAGGAAGGAGCAGCAGAGACAACGTGTGATGAACTGACCACAACCCCCATTCCCCGTCCCCCTGTGCTGCTGCGGGGAGGAGGTAGAGAAAATGGGGAATGAAGTTGAGCCCGGGAAGAAAGGAGGGGTGGGGGGAAGGTGTTTTTAAGATTTGGTTTCATTTCACATTATCCTACTCCGATTTGATTGGTAATAAATTATACTAATTTTCCCAAGTCGAGGATGTTTCACCCGTGACAGTAATTGGTGAGTGATCTCTCCCTGTCCTTATCTCGACCCACAAGCTTGTTGTTACATTTTCTCTCCCCTGCCCAGCTGAGGAAAGGGAGTGATGGGGCGGCTTTGGTGGGCACCTGGCATCCAGCCAGGGTCAACCCACCACGCACAACCACATTGTTCTTTACAAACACACTTTGTTATTCTCCAGAACACTTAGAAAAGAGAGATTAAACCTTGATAGCTGAGGAATTCTATACACTATAAGAAACCAGAAACAAATACTCCATCATCACAAAACTACATATCTTACCAGTGAGCTCATAGCCATCTGTGAGACACTCAAGATACTTTAAGCTAAATAACACATATATAAGCAACTTATATATATAGCAACTTAAAATCTCATAGGCATGTATACAGCATAATGAGGTAAAGGTTACACAGTTAACAGATTAAGTGAATGAGTCCAAGAGAAGGATGAGTTATTTACTATATACAATTTCCATATTTTCTGTTCTTTAGCTACAATCAGTATATTTAATCCATATATCCTTACCCATAAACCAACAAATTCTTCTCCACCCTGAAACATTCACTTCTTGCATAACCCTGTGATTTGTCCTGAGGCCTACGGGGCTTTGTGCTAGGCTTTTCTTCAGAATCACTTTCCAGGTCTGAAAATTCCATCAGTTCATCCTCTTTGACTGCACTGTAGAGTCTAGTTTGCTTTCTGACTCTTGGTGTATCAATAACTAGGTTATTCTAAAATGAAAGTGAAAATGTAGAAATTTAGGAGGGGAGAAATCTTCAATTTAATTGCACTAAGAACTATCATAAAGCTCTTACCCTTCCATTTAAAGCATCAATATCCAGCTCAGCTTTCTTTGCCCACTTCTGCCAAAAATTAGGGTCATCCAAGGAAATGTCTGTCCTGTTTCCAGATGCAACAAAACTAGCCTAGCAAATACGAAAACACATGCATTGGTTTCTTAACTGCATGCTATAAAGGATATCTATTTTCACCAGTAAATACAATACTTAGGACTTACCTAGTTTCAGGAAAGAAAAAAGGTAGGCTTGGAAACTATCATGACTGGAAATACAGATACCCCAACATTTATGAGGAAAATATCTGAGACAAGTACATTGAAAAACTAAATTGACATAGAAGGCAATTTAATACTACTTCCATTTTTCCTGGTCACATTTTATTAATTTTTCTCTGAACGTCAATACACACCTTTGCAAATGTTGAGCCTTTTCCTTCAGATTCAATAGTAATTGTGTGCGTTCGCCTTAAGAGAATCTGATCAATATCCTCTTCACAAAACTTAGACCCTTCATCTTCCTCATCCATCAGAGCACCATATGCCCCCTTTCGAAGAAGATCTTCTATTTCTTTCTTAGAAAGCTGTTGCACCTGTAACATGTAAGAGAGGGTTTGGGGTTTTTTTTTTTTACATCAGCCCATG
Organism: Phaethon lepturus; assembly: GCF_000687285.1. Taxonomy (NCBI): domain Eukaryota; kingdom Metazoa; phylum Chordata; class Aves; order Phaethontiformes; family Phaethontidae; genus Phaethon; species Phaethon lepturus. The sequence continues at coordinate 33,553 of NW_010522738.1, forward strand.
TGTACATCTGACAGCATAATCAGACTGGTTGTCCTCTTATTAGCCTTTTAAGAACTGAAACTCTAAGATAATGTGGTGTTGGTCAATTAAACATTCATGCTGAAGTCACCTTTAAAAGAAGAATACGAGCAACAACATTTGTAGGGTGAAGTTATACGAGTGGTTTAAACAATTTAATAATTCATTGTCACTGAATCTCTTTAGTTCTGACGACTGCTGAACTCCTCCTGGGAGCAGATTTAGCTTACTAACCTGACAAAAAACTAAAGCAAAAAAAGTCCAAAGCACAAAGGCTACACCAGAAAAGACTGACTAGAAGAACTCCCAAAAGTGTCAGGATCAACATAATGTAAAGGGTGGAATGATGAGAATGGATGAGGATTGAGGGAACATGACTCCACCTGCCCCCTTTTGGCAGTAAGTGAGCCATTAGATAGGCTGAGCCAGTTCATGCAGCCTTGCCCTTAATTAACCCTATTTTAAAATACATGCCGTACTCCCACCTGAAAACCACTGTTCTCCAGATAAAATTCAAACAGGCAAGAAAAGTCTTACACATTCATACCATTTGTTGATCATGCACCTCAATGTATTAATTCTCACCCCATTTGTAGCATTTTCTCTTCCGCTCATAGATTGTAGCACAGCCTTATCAAGACCAAGCTTCAAGCTAGCTTTGTCAAACATTTCCCTTTCATAAGAATTCCTTGTTATCAACCTGTAAATTTTCACTGATTTGCTCTGTCCTATTCTGTGACATCGTGCTTGAGCCTGATGAAACAAAAGACAGATACTCAGTTACAGGTAACAAAAGAAAGAACAACACTTAAAATAATCAGTACAGAGAAGTTACTTTAGAAGTTACTGCTTTCAATTAAAATAATAATATTTATGCTTTTAAGAGAGGGACAAAGGATAATTTCTCTTGTAGTTGAAGAAAACTGCACAGCAAAAAGGCAAAGAAAAATTCATCTCATTATATTACCTGGAGGTCATTTTGGGGGTTCCAGTCTGAATCAAAAATGATGCAGGTATCAGCAGCAGTAAGATTAATGCCCAAACCTCCTGCCCTTGTACACAGCAGGAAAACAAACCTATCAGAATCAGGTCTTGAAAACCTGTCAATAGCTGCCTGACGCAAGTTGCCTCTTACTCGGCCATCAATTCGTTCATATGGGTACCTGAAATAAAGATGCACTATAAGCAGAACTTCACTACAATGGCATTGTTTCTCTTCAGGAATATGCAATTTAAACAAAAGGAAACTATGCTACTACAGGGTCAAAAGAACTACAACAAATTGAGTGACTGTTTCTGTATACACTAACTTCATCAGTGGAAGACATACTACTTTGTTTCCTGCTTTGCACTTTTTGGTAAAGAACAGACTTTCACTCCATGGAATAAAATAAACATTCAGGCTTAAGCTAAAAAGCTGTAAAGCCACCAAAACATTTCACTGAGTAGTAAACTAAGAGGTTTAAAGCTCTCCATGTGAGGTCATTTTGTATTTACCCAAAAGAAAAATCTCAGTACTTGCAACTTACAGGTATACTTTTCCCTTTAGTCAGATCACCACAGAAAATACTGTAAAGTGTTTGAGTTTCATCCCTTTCAATATGGATTACTCACACATTAAATACTGTGGCCACTGAGGAAAGCACAGTTTATTTAGAATTGTATTATATTGTTGCTCTCACCGTCTTTGAATGAGGTAGTCTTCCAGTATGTCCAAGCAGCGCACCATCTGGGAAAAGATAAGCACCCTGTGGCCACCAGCCTTCAGTTTTGGCAGCAGCTTGTCAATCAGTACTAGCTTGCCAGCAGCCTGGATCATTGCCTGGAGCTGAAAATCTGGAGAGTCGGCATTGTGTGTTTCTTTAAACTCTTCCAAAATTTTCTCTTCAGCACCTGCAAAGATTGGACAGCAATACATGAACACTGCAAAGGGTTTTATTAATAAACAATGAGCTTGCCTTCAATACCCTATAGAAGCTGCAGGAATGTTTTAAGTATTATGCAAATAAACATTTATAAAAAATATTAAGCTTAAATTTAAAGCAAACATATACACAAATACGGCATAAATAAAAAGTAACTTTGAGTATTCATTCTTCCCCGCCCCCTTAAACAGGAGTAAACCGTTTCCTAAATAAATTCATACAACTATTTGATGCACACAATTCAATGAAAAATTAAGAAAAAATATTAAAAAGTAAACCATATTCCAACTGATCAAATGAATTTTCTGTCCTTTTTTAAATGCAACACAGAAGAAAAAAATCTCGTTTCCACAGGAAAATACAAGGAATACAAATCACGTTTGATGTCTGTGCCTCCAACACCAGGCTTAAACATGCGCATGACCTGGATGTGCTCCTTGCATTATTAATTACAGAATCAAAATGCAAACAGCGAAAAAAATAATTAGGGGGTGGGGGGAAAGCAGAATAAGCACTTGTGAAATTATTATTTTACCTTATATTTAGTTTCTTTTCTTACTGAATATGTTTCTTGTTCAGTTTGACGAAGCTATCTAATGTATATATTCTTTCCAGATTTAGTCAAAAGTTCTTTCTTGCCACGCCCTTTGCCTATCAATGATATCCACAGCAGCAAATATTTCCTTGTACTGCTCGTTACCTGAAGACTCAAGTTTTCTCTTCAACCTCTCCTATGCTTTTATTCCATTTTTAATGTCACTCCACTACCCCAAAAATTATCAGGTTACTATGGCTATGTAAAAGGTTAGGAACCTTCATTCTAAGCTTATTTCACATCCAAATAAGCACCTTTTTTGAGCTGTCTTTTTCAGTCCCTCTGTTTTTGGTGGGGGGTTTTTTTGGGTGGCGTGTTTTTGTTTTTGTTTTGTTTGTTTGTTTAAACAAAATTAGTTTATGAAGTATTTCTGGTTTGTATAATATTAAGCTTCAATACTACTTTTGAATAACACAAGGAAAGGTGGGAGGGCTGGGAGAGGGGGGAAGAACAGCTTACTGCCAGGCTTCTGCTGAGCATTTTTCATATCCCAGTTCTGAGTAGATGCTTGTAAACAAACATGCAAACGCACCCTCTCTGTGTGATTGCTGGTTCAGTGCCTGCTGTAATGCAGTGTCTTAACTACATACTACCCTAAGCAGGCTGTCTGACAGCTTTGCATTACTGAACACACTTGCACTACTAGCTTTTATGGAACTTAACGGACTCAAGATGTGACCATGCTTGAAGGTAGTTTTACATTCCTGAATTTTCCTTATCTGGATTCCCTACTCCAAGCATTACTGATCCTAATGGTGTGCACATAAGAAAAATAAATCCCTGCGAAAATAGCACAGACACTCCAAGCTCACTCCTCATCTTGTAAAATGGGCAGAATTTTGGGTAATAAGTCTCAGATTCTGTACTGAGCTTAGGCAATTTCAGGATATAGTAGGCTGCCAAGTAGTTCATTCAAGTAACTTCAGTGATCGTTCTTGGTTACATCATTTATTTCTTACTCAACTGTGACATCCAAATTTAAGTTTCACTACTATGAAGTAAACCAATACGCAAACTCAGCAACTGCAAAAGCAAACCACCTAATCCAAGCACACCACAACAGGTCTAATAAAGGGTGACTTCTTAATATGAGTTCGGACTCAGCAAGACTGACTTCCATAAGAGACTACGACCTCTAAAAATCTGCTTTTGATAAACCTGTCCTAGCTAAACCCTGTAAAACACTGCCCTGTCTTTTTAATTTTTACTTCAATTGCAATTAAGTGATAAATATTCAGTAGCCCATCACCCAAAAGTTACTTGACGTAGTACCTGTAGGTCTGTAATACTAATTCCTATCCTAGCTGATTTTTAGTAGGGGATGAAAGGAAGGTATTTGAATGTGTGCTTGGTCCACCAGGGAAGCTCCCACTTCCACGCCTAATTAGGAGAGGCTTCTAGGGCTCAAGGGGGCATAAGGAACAGAGTAAGAAACCTTTCCAATGTACAACACTGTAGGATGTCTAAGTACAGAGGCACTCCCCTCTGCTGGCTCTTGGAGACCAAGGAATGATGTATAAATACTTGAGAATGGCTGCTAGGGAGAAAACAAGGAGTCCAGCTCTAAGCAAAATGACAGACAACGCTTTGCCCAACTTGGTTGGAGAACACACAAAATACAGTCACTCCCTCTAGAACCCTACTCAAAGACAGTCTTAGCAGACCACCATTCCCCCCTCCACAGAACAGATCTACCACTCAAGAAACAAACAAAAAACCCATTCCACATTCAATTCCTACCATACTACTTCCATCATATAATCTTCAGTTAAACGCCACAGAAGGTTATCTAGAAGACTTGCTTGCAACTTCTATGCAAAACACAACATACAGTGTTCTACTTGGATATTCAAATACACATGTAGTACTTCTTGCTCACAAAACCTGCAACCCCGAAGAAAATGAGGAGGATTCAGAGACCCCTTTATAAAAGCAGTTAAGTCTCGAGAACTTGCTACTGCAACAAATCATCAGGATGCAACATTATGTACTAGCACTGCAAGACCTCTTGGTAGAGCTACAATAAACTTGCGCCATCATTCTCAGTACAAAGATGTTAATTATCGATCAACAAAATAAAACCTCAAGCTCAGACAACTACAGGATGTAAGACTATTTTCTATCCTAGAACTACATAGGATGTTACTTGTTTAGTTCCATCCTCCACGCTAATAACAGTCAGAATTTACTTATTTTTCACTCCCATCAAATGTGAAGGCTTGACCCACCTGCTATGTTGCTGCATGACACCACGCAAGTCCAAACGTTCAGAAGTCACAGAAATGTTATAAAGGCAAAAGTGCCCAAGAGACAACTGCAGCTCCCTTTATTAAGGTTAAAATACAGTCATCAAAAAGTACTTGAAATTTTCTATATAGCCACCTAGACTTCAGCAGCCTCTAACAGACACTAAATGATACAAGACTCAGGAGGAAAAAAAATCACTGCTCTAGGGAACACTGCAAGCACTACTCATGAACTCAATTTGACAAAATAAAGTAGGAGCAAAACATTCACTTTTATTTCTTTTAGCAAACATGATATAAGGAAAAATAATAGCAAGGGTAAAACCAGCTGAAAACCAAGAAATCTAAAAAGCATCAAGTTCAGAAGCTCATAACCTGAACATCCTGAACTATTTTCTGCTAAACTCATTTAAATAATGGGTTAACTTAAAACAAAGAACCAACAAACAAGAAAACCCCTACCAGAACCACAAAGCTACTTTACTGTATGCTCATCTGTAGAAACTGAGCAGCACAGCAGCATGGTTGGATGGATTGAAGCACTTTGGAGTAACCCTCTGTCAAACCTTTGGAGTGATTGCTTGTGCATGAAATATAATTAGATGTCATTTCATGAATCAGTTTAAGCATTTTTCCCCAAAAAATGTCAAGGAAAAAAAGCCATAAGCGCTGCAATATGGCAGTCATACAAAAAAAAACCTGAAATCACATATGGATCTTGAACTAAACAGTCTTTCACCAAAGCTTATAACCAGCATTAAACCAACTACAGCATAAATCATATACATTAAGAAACAAGAAACTAGTAGAATGCAACCCTGTAGAGAGGCTTGTGTTACATCCTCAAAAAGAAGATTTGATTTGACCACCACATACAGTTTAGCATACTTCAGACAGCTATAGCTAGCTGGCTCATCATACAGTACCTTCCATAGATAATCTTGATCTAAAACCAATGGCATCACACTGAAAAAGAGTATTCATCATTAAGTCTAATATGACATTCAAACAAATCTGACTAGTTAAATTAGAAAAATGATCCGACAACACGTATCAGTAAAAGCACGCCTGATCATAATTTCTTATCCCACAACTTTTATTCAGAAGTTTTATGTCACTATCTCATAGCTGCTACTTATTTTCTTTCCAGAGAGCATTAACTGCAACTCTGAAGAAAAATTTGCCGTATTTATGCCAGCATCCAACAACCTGCATGATAAGTGAAGTCTTATTTGTCAGAAATAACAGAAAGGAAAACTTGATAATGCCAACACTAACTCTGTCAGAGCTAGGCAACCTTGGAAAAAAGCAGCACAGATGTCTTCAAAAGCAATGCTTTCCTGACCAGCAGATATCCATACCTAAGAGAGCCTCTCACTTTTCTACCTAAAATCAATGAATAAAAAAGACATACTAGAATAGAATTTCTAATTTACTGAACTTCCTTACAACTATTTTTTTGAATGAGGAGAAAAATAGGAGGCCTACCATTAATAAGGTATGGATGGTTGCAGCATTTTCTCAGTTCCATCATAGTGTTTAAAAGATTAGGCACATTTGCCTGACCTCCACCCTTGGAAAGAAATGTGAAATTCTTTTCAAGAATAGCACGGTAGTATTTCTTCTGAATATTTGTCAGCTCAACTTCAATGATGGTTTCCTCTTTGGGGGCCAAGTTCTTCTCTACATCCTCCTTGAGACGTCTCAGCATCATCGGCTTCAAAATAGCTTGGAGTTTTTGCACCTAGGAAACATATGTTATTAAATACCTGAATTAAAACTGTAAGGTTTCAAATATTTTTTTTACATTCCCTTAATTTTAAAATTCCTGTTCCCTACCTCAGATCACAAGTAGAGAGAATTTGTAAAAAAAAAAAAAAATTAAAAAAAAAAAATCTTTCTTCAATGACCCAGAGACTGAGTTCTCCTTGTTAACTCGGCGAGATACACACTTGTAAAATCAATCTTTAGTGTGCATCATTTCTGTTTAGTGAATGTTATTAAACAGACTTCACTTAGAACTATCCTTCTAGACAAGGACAGTACTGCACACCAGTCATGCAAAGCTAGTCCTAAGTAAGCACAGCTATATAAGCAAATCTGACTGTAAAATCAAGTTTTACAGTTACCTTCTAACCACGAAACACAGTGTTTAATGCTATTTTTCTCTTTATATGCCTGCTTCCAATTTCCTTAGTTTTGACATCCACTGAAGTAGAAAACTATTTAGGTCTGGTCTAAAAATGACAACATTTTATTTCTATAATTTTTTCACACACGGATAATTTTCAATGTCTCCAGATTTTTGTAGCATATACTTTAAGACACGTCCTAGATGGTGGGGAAGGGGTGTGTGTGTGTCCATTTTCCTTAAAAAAAAAAAAAAAAAACAACAAAAAACAACAAAAAAACAAAACAAACCACACCACAAAAAAACCAAAAAAACCCCACAAACAAACAAAAAAAAAACCTTGACAAAATTTAGCCAAAGTCCCCTTACATAAAAAGCTCAAAAATATTCCATATTGAAAAAGACTGGCATTTAGGCTGTTTTAAGTTGTCCCTCATCAAAGTACAAACCAGCTCAGTGTTGAAGAGTTGATAATTTACCCTGAAATTGGTCACCATCTTCTGATGCAGAGCTGCAGAGCTGCATAGCAGACACATGAACAAAAAACACTTTCTCCTGAATTTACATCATTCCCTAAGTAATAAAGCAGCTTCAAGAAAAAGATGAGTTAATACAGAGGGATGAACAATACATGGAACGTGATTACAAGAAATGGAGGAGAAAACCTAAGTCACCAACACATAATCTCTCCCATCACTTAAAAGATAAATCAAATTCCAAAACATCTAATGGTGCGTCGGCGGCAAAGGCACTTCTTCCACAACTTTCTGGCCCAAGCAATCCAGGCTCCAATTCTGCTCATGGCTGATGGCATTATTTTAGTAGTATTTCCATGTACGGCTTCAAAAATTTCCAGTTCTGCTCTGCTGACATTTTGAGCTGGCCAAACAAAAGCTATGGTGCAATTTAGGCTATATTAACTCCAGCTCAAACACTATATTAACAGGACTACATGGCTTCTGCATCAGAGCTGGCTCACTTCCAATCAGGTCAGAGTCCAGCCTGACTGGCATGCAACTGACTGCACAATCTGTGGAAACATATCCTATGATTCCCTCAGGACACGCTATGATTTTTCCAGGAGGCAAGGGGCTGAGGAGAGACTTGTTTTGTAATTTAGGCTAATGCCTATGAAAGATTTGCTCTGAAAGGAAGTTAACAAATTCAACCACTCAAAAGTCAGAAATACCAGAAATTGAATTTTCAGACAAAACCAACATAAAGTTGACACAAAAATGCATGCAATCAAGACGTTAGGTTATCACAGGGTGCAAAGGGACAAATTAAGGTGCCTAAATTAAGATTCCATGCTTCAGCTAACTCCTAATGTTAAGTAATTTGACTGTTATCTATTGACATCTTAGAAGATTTTCATACATACAAGAAGAAATTTAAGTTTTATGTATGATGATTAGAAGCTTTTACATTTTAGGTCTAAAACATGTTGCATTGAGGGTCTTTCATTTTGCATTGATTTATGCATTTCTTTTATTGGACAGCTTGAAAAATCTGTTTCTGAGTCAGTCAAAAAAAAAAATCTTCCTCCATTTGGTTGCCTCTTGCTAAACTAGGTTTCAAATATGTTCCTGTTTGCACAGAAGTCATTGATAAAACTCCCAGATGTTAACTCCACAGAAGCTACAAAGGACAGTCCCCCCACTATGATACCAATGCTTAAGGAAGAATGTCAACTAACAAGTTAATTTTCTCAGAGTGAATAGGCAAGTCTAGAAGTATTTTCATCCAGCAACTGTTACAAGGTACCCCACTCCCATTTTTAAATACCACATTTTAATGAGGGGAAACTTTCCCAGTTTCTGTATGACCAATGAACAAAGGATAAAAAAACCCAGGCAAAATTACTTTTGGCCAAAACAAAAAACCTCAACCAAAAGGAAAATAAACAAAAAAACAGGGATAAAACTACTGTGGTCTCCCAAAAAGGAGGTAGGTATTACTTGTAAAAAGAAGTAATAAAGTTCAGATATAATGAAATGGATAAATTCACAATATTTACATAGAAAAGTAAGTGTGCAGGAGAAGTTTACCTGTTCTTCAGTTTTCAGATCACCAAATTCTTGCATGAATGTGGTTTCAGATGGGAATCGACCCGGTTCCAAGAAGTGAAGCAAACTGAACAGTTCTTCTACTGTATTTTGCAAAGGGGTTCCAGTAAGCAGCACTTTATGTTCCTGAAAGGTTAAGAAACAGTTGCCTAGGAATCCATCTAAATTCATTTTCAAATGAGAAATACAGAAAATTACCTCTTTTTTTTTTTCCTGTATGTGTAGCTCATCTTTGCTTCCTTTCCCCTCCCCCAACCACTTACAGATAGCTCTTTTCAAGACATTTCTAACTAGTATTCTGGCCTTCCTTCCATGATACCCCAGAAAAATACTTCACTACCTAAGCACCTCCAAAAATCCTCCAGATAGAAGAAGAGATTTTACTGATCCACAACATCCCAGCCTTTTCACAAATACAATGAACTTTAAATGGCAAAATAACAGTTGAACTTATCCCATCACTTCCAGTATAAACCCACCCATTTACTACACCTCCAGTAGCTCTCAGTGCATGAATCTCTTCAGGGCAGGCGTAAGTTTCTAACATAGGGAACCTGAAGCAGAGTTCCACTTTCCATCTACATACAAGAGAGCATAAGACTGGCAGAGACAAGAACAAAAGTTGCATATTGCTTTAGAGGAGCCCAGAGAGGTTACGAAACTAGCTCAAGGTCAAACACGAATTTAGTAGTATAACAAAAACTGCACTGAGAAGTTCCCTATCTCCATCTATAGCCACACCTATATACTCAGCTTTCCACTAATAGCAACCATAATAAGGAAAATAAATTGTATACAGTGTTTTTGCAAACCTTCATTTGTTAAGTCTTAAGACTCCTTCAAGAAAAGTATTGTTTAACAAACAGGGGAAAAAGAACCTAAAAGTGACCTAGAGGTCACCAGTGCTTGTGTAAGGTGATGTTTATTCCTTTTTATTCTTATCAGAAATAAGAGATTTTGAGTTCCAGTATTAATTTAGCATGACTGCATGCCTCACATTTTTAAAGAATCTTCTGTGAAAAAAAAAAAAGGAAAAAAAAAATTCTGCTTTTTAAATTGTAAATACTTTTAAAAAACATCACCACCTTTTCTGTGTGCTTAATACACATACTTTGTGCACATAACATAATACATATTTATGTAAGCATCAGAAACCAACTCGCTTTTCCCTTCCTTAGCCAGTCTGAAAGAACATCCTTATGGCCACACAACAAATTAACATTAGAGCTGACATTAATGCAGAGCAGTTTAACTCACACCTGTTCTTTGTCCACCTGCCCACATTATACATTTAAATAAATGTCTATGTCAAGAAGCCACTATGGAGTAAGTCACATGAAAAGAGAGAAAGGAAAGAACAAATTTATTCTCTTAAGAGATTCCACATAGTTCTAAGTCTAAACCAAGGAAACTACTTATGAGACATCAGGACTCCAAAATTCGAGGACTCATATGCTTCCAGGTATTTTAAAGACTCTCTAACTCATCTGCTTTCTCTCATTTTTCTTAGCACTTGATGCTTTTACTTGAGAAGAAAACATCTTATTTTACATTTTGATGAAACCATAAATCAGGAATAATAAAAATACAGAAGATGCAAATGTAAGAGATGTACACACTGACCAGGTCCATCATCTTGAGTCCTTCTAAAAGCTTACAGTTCCTGTTTTTCAGCCTGTGGGCCTCATCAATGACCACGCAACGCCATGGAATGTTACGCAGCTCCGGGCAGTCAGTCAAGATCATTTCAAATGTTGTGATAATGGCATGGAACTTATAGGACCCCTTTATCACACGACCCTAAAAAGAACAGCAAAAGTTACAGTAAACTCTCTTCCTGCAAAGAAAGGAATTACATTTGTTTCATCTTCAAAATTAATTCTTTAAAAATACAGAACAGTACAACGGGCAAGATATTTTAAGTAAATGAAGTCTTTATTGCTGACTCAATGAGGGAATACAAATGTCTAAGTTTACTACTGTTTTTATGCTATCTATGTTTTTAACCCTGTAAAAAGGCCTACAGAATTGCTGCATATTCATTACAAAGATGTTATAGAAGTATTTTGGTCTTTAATTCATATGAATTATACTAATGCCTTGGAGCATTAAAGTATTGCTGCAATATTCAAATAAGGTTTTCAGACTTCGTCAAGATAATTTTCTATCTTCTTTTAAATCAAAGGTATGTGCCGGTCCTCCCAGACAATACAAATAAGGCAGCAGTACATTAAGGCTTCATTTTTATGACTATTAGAATATTTTGCTCCCATTAAACACTAATTTTTCCTGGTGGACACCAAGTAGCCAAAACACCTACAGTTCTACTAAACAGCTTTGAAAAGAAGCAAATCTCTGAACTCTTAAATGGAGAATGTATACCCTTGCATACATTTTCTTGATATTTTTGTAAATTAGTATTAAGGAAAGTTCAACAGGACTACTTACTTGATGCCTGGCACCATATTCACTATTTATTTGGTTAGTTGAGGGTCTTATTTTCAGGGCTGATACTAAGACTCTTTTTCAAAAAAAACCCTGACTAAACTTTACTCAAGATCACAAAATCAACATCTTTTTAACATTACGCTATGTTTCTTCCCAATGTTGTTAAAAGAAAAATGTAATTTGGTATTTCCAGTGTCACTGAGTTTGCAGAGAAACACTGTCTCTCTAAGGATGGGCCTCACACAAATTCAAGGCCATTCTACATTTTCAAAGCAGGACTATGTCATGAGCTGTATATTGAATACATTTCAAAAGAAACAGGTATTTTACAGTAAGGTGACTATTTCTTCCTTCAAATATGTGAAAGTCTGAATCCTTTTGCAACTGACCTGCATATATAACCCTCTCCAAATCATGGGGATCACAACTGGCTACTGACTCAATAAAATGATTGAAAACCTGATATCCTGAATTCAGCATTAAATCTACCTATGCACATCAAGAATATTTCAGAGGAAGTAAGGACCTGCTTCACAGTGCTTTCTCATGGCACAGTCCAGAAACGTTTATTATCTTAGGGAGAAAAAGAGATGTTACCTAACAAACAGCAGATGAAGATACATTAAGTGGGCAACTTAGAAGGCCAGCAAATTGAAATGCTGTAACCTTTTCACGAGCCAGATATAACTGTGAAAATACTGAGAACGCAGCCCAGGAGATTCTTTCCAAGTAGTGGAAAACACTTCCATGAGCAACATCACAAGTGTACAGCAAGCGCGCTCTTAAAAAATGATCTCTACACGAAGCAGAACAACCAGGTGAAGCAAAAAATCCTAAGAGGGATGTCTGATTATGTACTTAGAGCTGTCTAAATCTCACATTAAAATACGCATAGTGGTCTTGCCACAAGAGCTCACATTATTTGAAAGACTGTCAAATTCTGTACTGAAGAACACAGGAATAAATCAAGCAGGAAGTTCCAAGAGTTCTCCAAGAGCTTTAAGTGAATGATGATGTTCTTAACAGTTTCAGGCCTCCAGCACTTGGGGAAGTATGGGAAAGAATCCTAAGTAATCCCATTAATGTCACATTTGAGAAATTTAAATGTAGAAAGTGACCTATAGCATTGTCACAGGTGAATTCTTAGGCAACTAGGACTCAATTTATCCTGTTTCAGTGTGACATCCAAATGAAGTTCTCTGATGTTGGAACCACAGGAATTTCCTATCCATTCACTCAGAGAAGTTCTTCCATCTGAGGAAAACAATCATCCTAGTAAGTAGCAGTCTCCTAGTTTCCTGTTCTATTTGGGAAATTCTTCTGGAAGTAACTCAAGCAACAGAGGTAGCCACGAGGTACAACAATTAGATATGAATATAAAAGTTGAGTTATATTTTGGGATATTACCTCTTAGCAAACACAAACTGAGAAGATCAATTGGATGTGTATTAAGTGGACTTCTAAGATGATGCACATTCCACCAATGGGAACCATGACACATTATTATGGTCTTTTCCCACCAACCTCAAAATCCACTTTGAGGAACAAGAGAACAGATGCAAGAAATGTGTATGTTAACCAATTACATATAGCTGGAAGGCATCTGGAAAAACAAGTTGCAGCCACTTTGTGAAATGCAATTCAGTGTCCTCTTCGGTGAAAGACAGAGTCCCTGTTGGTGTAATACTGCCTTAAACTGCTGCTCGCCAACTATTCTTTGCAGAAATCTGAGGTAATCCTATGCTGTCGATGTTCATAGATAGCTTCCCAGCAGGGAAGAAAACCATGCAGGTAAGAAAATACTCTCTTAAGCCAACACCCACTGGGCACAAAAGAAATGAACCAGGTAAGCCAGAAAAAGTCCTGAACATCAATAGCATTATTTTGAGTTAAAATCAACCAAGGACAAGGTATTCATTTCTACACATGAGCCAGGCGGTTTATCTTTTTAGTCCTCATTACACCATGAAGTAAATTTCCCTCACAAACAAGTCAACTCTTCTGCAGGGCTCTGTCATTAATTTTATTTGGCATATATCGTTTTCCTGACCTTACAACAGAACTCTTTCTCAGAGGTAGAACACTACAGAAAAGCAATTGGTTTATTTGATATACCAACCAGGGAAGGCCCACAGAAGGACCCTTCAGTTATATTGCTCAGGAACACCAGAACAGCCACCCCTACGTGACCCTCACAAGCAGTAAGGCAGGAAGGGTTTTTAGGGGAATACCTCTGGTAGCATGGGTCCTTAGTGTTGAAGTCACACAACTACAGAAATGTATTTTATTATCAACTACTCTCTAGGTTTTCAGAACAATTTGACTCTGGTTACTGGTGCTGAATCTTGAAAATCACACTACTGCAGATGGGGTAGGTGCTTCTTATGCATGCTGTCTCTTACTATCACCCTTCAAAGCCCCTCAGACTTTCTCAATGTTTAATTGCCTTTTTGAGAAACAGCTCAGCTGGAGAGGCCTTTTTTCATGTTAAGACCTAAAAAGCCAAAGATGCTAATGTCTGAGTTGATGTGTTTGGCAAAGGGACTAGAAATGGTACTGCCAAAGCCTGCCTCCTTTCTCTCCCTTCCTGTCCCCCATCGCATGCCCACTGATGGTACTTCAGAGGATGCCAGACTGAACACTACATGGGGATTCTTTTTGTCAGAACATGAAGAGGATTTTTTCCCCATAATTCAGTTTCTACCATGTGCTTCACAGGTGACACAGTCTTACAAAGAATGGAACACAGAAGGTAATTTCATGACCCATCTAAGATAGCTGCTACCAAAAGGAAGAGTTTACTCCATTTCTCCTTTATCCTCAACCATGGCAATTGTCTGATTCTCCTCTTTGTTCAAGGAGCAAAGCTAGCAGAAAATGATTCATTTTTCTGTGCCATGAGTGCTTTGTCATTACTTGCTACAGGGTCAAAAGACTGCCATGGTCATTTGCAAGAGGCAAGTTAAGAACATGGCAACAGGGGGAACAAAACTTTCTGCAGCATTTTGCTTTTAGATCCTTTTGTTGCCTTTAGATCAACAAAACAATATTGCCAAAATGACCCTAAGAGTCTGCACAGTAAGTGGGATTTTTCTGATGACGTTCCCTCAGGTTTCATGCTATGTAACTGCTGCATCCTAAGAATACCATACCCAGAACAAGCACTGCTTAAATAACAAGCAAACAAACAAACATGATTTTTAACACAGGAAACACTTCAGTAGAGACAGTACGCGTATAAAGTAAAATTTTAAAATTTTATACAAAATATCTCTCTGATAAGAAATAATTTTAAAACCAGAAAAAGTACAAATCAATTCCAGTTCATTTGTGTATTATACATCTAGGTAAGAAGTTAAATCTGATTAGTATCTTAAGGAATATAAGCCATTAGACCTCAGTGTAGCAACTGCTATTCAAATCAATCTTCTTTAAGAGCAGCATATATAATTTTGATTTAAAAGTTTCTTTGACAAATTGCTGAGAAAATGGTTATTTTCTAGGCCAAACAGATGTAGCTTCTAACTACTATAAATTACTGTGTGTTTTTCTACTCTAAGTACGTGATTCTATTTCTGTTTGCCCTAATGGCATGTCAAGTTGTGCCACAGTCACCACCTTCAAAACAGTTCTTACTCAGTTCTTTCCCAGTAAAAGCGTATTTTCTATCTCACAACCACCCTTGTAGCTTTGCTCTAACAGCTCCAGTTTTTCAACACTCTTTCTGAAGAAGCGAGAACGAGGCAGAACTGGACTACTCACTACATTACTGACAAAGAGAAGAATGTTGTTAACTTTTCTACTCTTTTAATAAAGATATTTTTCCTCCTACACAGCTGCACTACACTAGCCCTTTTAACCACAGTCTCACCGTATGAACTCAGGTTTAACTGGTCATGTGCCATGACACAAAAGGATCTGCATTTGTCTTACAGTCTTTCAAGAACTGAGCTTTCCCT
>NW_010522738.1:48955-66756 GCF_000687285.1 Phaethon lepturus
AATCATCTCCATTCCTCATCCTATATTTAGCCCTGTATTTAGCTACTCTGAATATTGTTAGCCTGGATCCAATTTATTAAGTAATACAGCTTACTCTGTATCCATGAACTGTCTTAATTATTTACCACTCTCCTCATCTTGGTGTCATTTGAAAACTTCCTCAGTAATGATTTTATGTTTTCTTTCAGGTCATTGATAAAAGTGTTATATAGCTCATGGACACAAACCAATCCCTGAAGAACTATGCTGGAAATGCAAATCATTTCTCATTTACAATTACATCAAGAAATATCAGTTAGCCAGTTTTAAATCCACTTAATGTGTGCCATATTGATTTTATATCATTCTAGTTTATTAATCAAAATATCCAGTGGCATAAAATCAAATGCTTTATAGAAAATCTAAATATATGAATTCACCACTATCACTTCGTTAAGCTCAGCTCAAAATAACCCTCCACAATATATCAAATCAGGTTGAACTTCCACTCTTTTTCTCTCTTAAGTGAGGAGGATGTTGTTTTGCAGTAACATTCAATGTATGCACATTATTTTCCCCCAATCCTGTTTGTTTACTCTGAGCAAAGCCATGCATTTAAGTGCAGAGATCTGTTGCTCTTTACAGCTTCAGTTTTCCAAATAATTTTGTTTCTACCCCTCAATCTTTTCTGTACCTGCTTTCCTTCTCTCAATAAGAACTAATCAACATGAGTGCAGCAACACAGAGTAAAAAAATATCTGACTTATAAAATTTGATAAAGAAGTATCAACAACTTTAATTTCTGCAAGCTGGTCTTTTCCTGGAATGGTAGGCAAAGACTGATTTTTAAGCTTAGTTCCAATTAAAGTAGTTTCCCTATTAAGAATATTTTCTGCCAGCTCACCTTAGGAATGCAAAATAATGAAAACTTTGCACAAAACAATGAAACCCTGAACAACAGTTGCACCATCTCAGCAACTCTGGGTCCCTCTCTATTTCCAGCTGATCTCTTGGCTACTATTAAAAAGCATTCTCTTTATTAATATATATGCCTTCATTATTAGCTAAAACCTACTAGATCAGTATTGGAAATCTAATCAATTCTTAGACTAACTAACAACAGTAAAGCATATACAAAAAAGAGGGGGGAAAAAAAATAATGAAGAGCTTTTTACCTGTGGATCTTTGAAATACATTTCATACAACTGAATGGTCCGCCGGCTTGCCTGACTCCCATGATACACAACCACATTCAGCTCTGTCCAGGTGCGGAACTCCCTTTCCCAGTTGGGAATTGTGGACAGTGGTGCAATAACCAAGAAAGGACCATGGATTCCTTTCAAATATATCTCATAGAGAAACGTAATGGACTGGATAGTCTTTCCCAACCCCATTTCATCTGCTAAAATGCAGTTTCGTCTGAAAACAGTAATAAAAACAGTCTGAATGATTTACTCTTAACTTAAAACATAGCAAATCAGTAAGGAGCTAAACTGAATAAAACAGAAATTTCTAGAATGGCAAGTTTACACTAAAAAGACATCATAATCTTTTTGCCTTTTAAATAAACATTATGATTTGTGATGAATAATAAGCACAGATATATCCATTTTATGTACCTCTCAAGTTCACATGGAGGAGGAAGGGGCAGCAGGGGTGTGCACGAACACATATACATACAAAAGCATTTCCCTCAAGAATCTATCTGAAATTAGCTATCTATTCATGTTTTATGTAACGTTATCCACCCAAAATTAGTTTGTATATGACTCCTGCAGCAAAAAATTAGACTTGTAAATAATTCTAAAACCTCACTTTAGAAGGCTGCTTTAAAAGGTTATTTTTTCAAATATAAATTATAAAAGCTTTTCCAAAGTAGGATTTCGCAGTAAGAAGTATTTTACGTACGTGTTGTACCAATTGAAAAGAAGCCAGTTTACTCCCTCCAACTGGTATTCCCTGAGTTTGTTATTGTTTTTATACTCCCTGGAACTCTCTGATTTCTTCCAGTCATCGGCAGGAGGTCGCTCCTGTTTCAAATACAGCAAATCCCATTAGTGGTTTCTGAAAGACCACATTACTTTACTATTTTCAAATAAAATCCTCTATACGGAGCCAATTCTTACCACACGCTCCATTTCTGGCTCCCTAGACATCAGTTTCTCAAATTCTTCGATCTTAGCTTGGTCGATGTCTTGCTTGAGCTCCCAAGTGCTGTCTTCATAAGGAAGCGAACACCATTTCACCAGATAATGTGTTACAGGCTTTGTTAAAGACAAAAATAAGATTATATCACAATTTCAAAGGAATAAAAGTGTAACCATTTTTACAGGAGATCTGCACACCAGATACAGTTCAAAAAGCTTTACCAGTCCTGAATGTCTGAATCAGCCAAAAGGATAAGCAAATAGCAGGCTGACACCTTGACAACTTAACGAAGTAAGATTAAGACGTGGGGAACACAGGCTTACCACCAAAACAAGCACGATACTGCATTTGAAATTACTAAGGTTAGACTAAAATTTAGAAGTAAAACAGTATTTGTTTTCCAACTGTTACAATTTCTATGCTTTACCACATAATTAAACAGTCAACTGTTTTTCCTTATCAATGTCATGAGAAACTTCCCAGCAGGCAACCCAACCACCACCATAGACCAACATGGAAACACTGACAGTATCATTGAAGCTTTCTATTCTCCCAGGACCAAAAGGGAGTCTCCTGGAAGACAAAGTGATCTTGCTCCGCAGAACAAGTGATTAAAAAGTAAGAAACAGTGAATCCAGGACCTCTTCCGCAACAGATAGGCTAAACAATGTCTAAGCTACTATGACATTTAGCTAAGATTCTTGCAATTTTCATTTAAATTCTGTATTACCTGCATAGACTTCATATTTCTACAGTATTAAGTAGCACCTTAGACCTACATATTAGAGGTTATTTTTGTTGGTGGTGTTTGTTTGTTGTTGTTTTATATTTTTTTAGAGATAGGTAATTTAAAAGAATTTTGGAATTCTCATTTAAACCCCTTTATTTTAGGGAAACTGCTATATTAGGGAATGTTTTCTGTAACACGTTCCTATTTTCTACACACACATAGCGTGGTAGCTTCTGAAGTGTGTATTCGCATTTCTAAACAATAAATTCTAAACACAATGTCTATATGACTACAAACACACTAAAAGTTTTGTTTACCTCTCCATTATCATCTGTGCTACGTGAAAAATCCATGATGCGATCAACTTCCACATAATCTGGATTAAAAAGCTCATCATCAATCTGTTCAAGGAGAAAGGCAAAAATGTAAAAGATATCTCTATTAGCCCTTCCTGAGAGGAAAAAAATATATATTTCACCAGGCAGCAATATTTTGGGTCACGGTGACATAGAATTTATATTTGGCAAACTTCAACATGTTAATTGAAATGCTACAATTCAGCAAGATCATTCCCCGTGAGGGAATCAGACTTCTCAGACTTTGTTAACTGGGCCTCTTAATTACTGTGTGAAACCTTTTACTGTGAGAGAATGTTTAAGAATATTTTAAATGAAGTGTGAAATTACAATTCACTAATGAGCAATCGAAAAGGCTTATGGCATGCAATGCATTTAACATTCTTGAAAACTACAGCTTGCAATAAAGAAATTAGAGCCTTGTACACTAAGTGCCTTTGGATTATTTTAACTACAGGAATTGTCTAACGGCTTTATAAGCAAGACTCAAAGATTATTATTTCAAAAACAGAGAAAAAACACTGCATGCATACACAGTTGCTCCAAAAACCGTAATTTGTTTTGTTCTTTCTTATCCCTTCAACAACTTACAGTATTCTCGTGCATACTAAAGTGTTGTGTTTCATATTATACTTTTAAGATTCCCTCTAATAGAAACATCAGACAAAAGGACTAAAGACTATGTAAATTTTGATAGCTTTTTCTAAAACAAGAACAAATGCCAAGTATTTACGATAACTTCTGACCCACCTCAGAAACAGATTAAAAAAAAACAGATTTAAAAAAAAGGAAATTTAAAAAGCAATTCCAGGCATCTTCACTTAGAAAAGATGTTAAATTTTACAACGTTTCTGCTTAATGATATGATATACTGTACTGACTGTTATTCCAAATTTCTATGTATTTACTAACTTCATTAAAAACTCAAATATCAGGAGTCTTGAAAGTTAATTTAATCTAGTTCCTTATGCATTAATACTATAAGATGCAGCTTATTCTTTATAGGCACCACCCTATTTTATAATCATCTCAAAGCATCTTTGGATGCTCTGACGTGGTGTTCATAGATGTCCTATACTCTCCTAAAAACACATCAATTCCTCCTCCCCCAAATTCCTGTTAATTTTATCAGAATATGTCAACCGATGCACTTAATGAGACACCCACAGTGACTTCATGGAAGTTTTCAATTTGCAACAGGTTTTCTTTAGCTTGACTTATATAGTAAAAATAAATATAAATAAATACAGTAACACAGGAACCTGTGTTTTTCTCAAAAGATAGCATTTTACTGAAAGGTAAGTTTTCAGAGACACAGATCAGCAGATCTGGTCTTTTATTGACAGCACCCCTGCCACACTACTGCTTATGGCTCTAAGTGAAATTAAATTGATGATAAAAAGCTTAGAATCCCTAGTGAGCAGCAGTTCATAACGCAGAAAAATGCGATGCATTTTTCTGGCATAATCAGCTCCTGAGAAAAGAGACCTAGTACTGATTCACTAAGAGTCATGCTTACAATGCAAACAACTAACCACTCACTTTAAGAAAAAATGTTATAGTAAAGAAGTATAAAGTCAGGATAGATTACTTGAGTTTCATAAACTTGCAAGACTTGGATCAAGCATGGTTATACTTTATACCAGAATAAATGCTACTAATATATCACACAATTGTTCAAAATTTTCCGCTAGTATACAGAACAGGAATTCATAAGAATATTCCTTAAATACCTAAAACAAACAAACAAAGAAATCGTACTTCTGAAAGGAATTTGTTCTGGCCCTGTTTTGCCTTAAACCGCTTAATCTTCTGCTGAATTCTCTTGTCTTTGTCCAGGTCTTCCACTGATGCCCACTGACAATGAAGGTAAGAACTAGAAGATGAAACAGAAAAATCTTACTCAAAACTGTGCTTCCACTGTGTAACCCTATGTATCCCCCTAGTATAGCTAGGTCTTTCCAGCACGTTGTAGTGCCATGCTTGGAAAACTGGACACTATCTTCTTCATCACAGAAGTTATTAACAAATCATCTTTACTGGAAATAATCATACTTACTAATGGAGACTTGTCAGTAAATAAAAACAACTCCCACTCAAAATTTAAATACATACCTCAAACATTTAGTGTTTGGCACGAAGGTAAGATGATTTTTTTACTTACTTACGCATACCTAAAACATAATTACTATACAAGGCATACTTAAAACATAATTACTATACAAGACATTTATCATAAATGTCACTATTGAACATCATATTCTAGCAAAGTGTAGGGTTTTTAGAAATTCATAAAAACTATGCAAACATTCCAAATGCTAACATGCTATACAGGTTTTTGTGAGAACAGCACTGCAATTACAAGTCACATGTAAGTCAACTGAAGTGTTAACACTGATGAAAGAAAAGAAGAACCCTTGTAAATGCAGTTCCATGGTAATAATTCATCTTTAAGAAAACACAAAGTAAGGAGCAGCATCTGTGCCAAAATGGCTAGTCCCACTTTATAAATCTAGAGTCTACCAAAAGGTGTATTGCTAAGAAGTCTAAGATATGAATAGTTTATACAAAAATTACATGCCAATGTAATAAAACTAAACAAAGCTTAATTAAGATATTAAACATCATGCCATAATCAATATAGTGCAAAGGGTACAAAGGTGGCAGCATATTTAAAGTGAAGCCAACTATCTGCAGTTAGCTGCAAGAAACTCACTTTTAAGTGACTTTCTGCCTCTCAGATGGAAACTTTGCTAAAATTAAACAAGATATGTTATTTTTCTAAAAGAAAAATTAGCTTATCCAGCCGTGAAGTGTCTTATTTTAAATACTGAGTGCACTGCAGTTTCAGAGCCCTCACTACTATTACATCCCTCTTACGGAGGGGCAGCTATCTGCTGGAGTATTGGAAGCCATCTCATTTGTTATCTTAGACATTTCGTTGAACACAAATCCTGTGTCTGAAACAATGTTAAAGGTTATTTTTGAGTAGTTCACAGGCACCTTACTCTATGGTTGCAGTTTGATCTACACAGCTACATACATATGTGCTCATGAATCTGCATGCATAAATGAGCCTTAGATTAACGTTTTTAATAGCAGAGCAATTTTATCTATGGATTTCATTTTGGAGAGAACACAAATTAAGACGACACTATCAAACCTACCACCACCAATGCAAGGTATTTCCTGGTTTATTTGCCACTGTTTTGGATTAAACATTAGAAATGTCTGAAGTTGGATAGTAACAGTTGTATCAGTTACAAAACCAATTTTTACAAACTATCTGGAAATTACATGAACTTAAAGATAGTAATCAAACCTATAACTTTACTTACAAGTTTTTGTACTTTACATAGAATTCCTCTATTTCTACCTCCTCTCCATTCTCCATCTATAAGAAAAAGAATTTTTGAAATGTGAGTTAAACCACTAAACAGCCCAATTTAGTTAATGATTAAAACTAACTGAAATACAGAATACGGTCCCCACATAAGAGAGACAAATGGAGGTGTAGGAAAGCGTTCGTGGGGGGAGGCCATGGGCGAGGAGTTTCCTCCAGCAGCTTACCCAAGTACATAGTGCACTGCTTACTACAACTTCCAAGACATGAATCATTTGAACTCCTCCCTAACCACATGCAGCTTCATTCACAACCTCACCCCAAATCTGGCTTTCTGCCAAACCCACAGTGTTAAGTAGAAGCCAAGTGTACCATTTTCTCAGGCAGCAGCCAATTAGCAACTGCACTCCTGAATGCCATATGTATTATTTTTGGCTGGCTCATGGCAACTTTACATTGTGGGTTTTGTAATGTTTTAAAAAAGAGTTTTAAAGGGGGTTTATTCCTCCATATAGTTAATAACTCCAAACAAGAAGCCATATAAAACTAAACCTTATACCTCTGCTAGAATTTTAGTGCATCAGTGTTCATGGCTTTAGTTTTACTCAATGGTGCAATTAAATTCACTCAGGCAAGATGTCTCACATACAGAGCAGCCAAATTAAATTAACACCCAAAAACTACATTTAAAGCAAGGTTAAAGTTGTGATATAAACCAGCAAAACCAAGGGCATTCAGTGCTATGGGTTGAGACTACCCTTAACTCATCCCTAGTGCCAAAGTATTGCATAACATATGGCATGTAATACTTTGTTGAATTACTTCTGAACCCAGCCATAGGACAAACTAAGGACAGTGCACCAGACACACGCTTAGAATTCAGTTTGTGTCACAACATTAATGGTTTGTGTTTGCTAATGAACTTTGGAACAATTTTAAACAGAAGAGGATTTTTTAGTTTACATACTTCATCAGGGACAATAACATCTGTAATAAATACCGTATGTAGTGCTAAACAGACAAAACTGTTGACCCCTGTGTAAATCAACATCCTCTATCTTTTTGATATATAAAAAAGAGGAAAAAAAATAATATATATGTATAAAGATACTATTCTAAAGCTAGAGGATGAATTGTCACCTTCCAAATTCTCTCTCAAAAAAAAGTTGCTGGCTAGACATTCCTTCCACAGCAGTGCAATTAAAGAACAACAGTAGCAGCTGCATTAAACTCTGGTGTAGCACGGTAAAGAAAAAGTTAATGCATTTCCAACCCCTAATTTACATACTATTCCTTCTCTTCCAAGATCAGCAAGGGATTTTATTGTTTTAGCATTTATATCACTACAGTCTGCTTGTGTTCCTTCCTAGAGAGAGGAGCAACACCAGCTTCCACCTAGCTCTCCCTGAAGAAATGGAAGATGATGAGGTATTCCTGGGGCTACTTCTAATCTTCTTGAATCCTCTGTTGAAGAAGATAATCTATGCCCTAACCCTAAATATAGGGAATGAACTTCTCTGTCACTTACAAAGATACTGTCAAAAGAATTTGAAGACTTCTTTTTTAAACAAAAAATTTAAAAGGGAGTATTTATCAAGAAGGTATTCATATTTAGAGATTGAAACTGTATTAAAAAAAAGATTAAAGCATGGAGATCCCAGTATCTGAATCTATTCACTGTCCTGAGGCAAAATTGGTCTTAAGAAATCATCCCTAATTTTACAACCTTTACTTTTTTTATTTTCTGAAATGTATTATGGCGAAATCTCTTTGACGAGTTTTAAATCAGAATCCTGTGACATACATCAATCTTATAATGACAACATGGTTAAATACCTTTATATAAAGGTTTTATATTAGCCAATTTAATTCCCCTCAACAGCATTTCAGTCAACTATGTTTTCTGTCAACTGCCAACTTAATAATTTAAAATGTAATCTTGATAAATCCTGTAACTCTCATGAGTAAAATGTACTGTTGTACTGTCTAATAGGCAGTAACTCGTCTGTGTTATTATATGGTCTATGAGCATGCATCAAAGAGTCAACTAAATAGAAAGTATTTAGGAAAAAATCTTTTTTAAATCTTACTCTGGCATTCAGGCTTACGGCCAAAAAAAAATTCTAATCAAGTTATGATTACCAGCACGCAAGTAGAGCTTAACAATACATCAGTTTAGGATATATGAGACAGAAGGTTACGCCGCCTTTGATGTCACTGTCCAACCCCCACTACATGTACGGTTACGTTAACCAAGTAAAAAGGTGAGACGTTTATGTAAAATAGTCCCAAAACTGATTACACAGACATCCTAAAATAGCGCGTGGCAGACGTGGGCAAGGGAGGACACTTCAAATTATCATCGCCCAGTTGCAACCGCAATAGACAATCTGATCCACAGTCTGCAGATAATTGAAGAAATAAATGATCCCTTCCTTGAAGCAAATATTTAGGAGCACATAATTGTTTACTGCCATTGCCACAGAAGTGATACAGTAATACCTGCTAATGCAAAAGTTATTTGCACAAGCCGCCTGGGTATAGAGACAAGAGCAAGCTTAACTACTACAACAACAACAAAAACAACTCCCCCAAAAAACCTCACACCAAAAAAAATCCAGAAATACCAACTGCTAGAAAAATAACAGACAAGAACACATTAATAACAGATCCAAAGCAACACATAAAAACCAATCACCTCAACTGATACACAGCACTGGATTGTAAACTCATCAGTTTGTGGAAGAGATACTGGCATTTGTACACAGTTCAATTAGATATAATCCTCACCACGTATTGGTAGGCAAAA
Organism: Phaethon lepturus; assembly: GCF_000687285.1. Taxonomy (NCBI): domain Eukaryota; kingdom Metazoa; phylum Chordata; class Aves; order Phaethontiformes; family Phaethontidae; genus Phaethon; species Phaethon lepturus. The sequence continues at coordinate 58,321 of NW_010522738.1, forward strand.
GGATAAATTCAGATGTGTAACACGCAGGTATAATGTTCTACAGACTCCACATCTTTCCATAATATGTGCTATACATGCTGAATGCCATAGTTCGTTCTAGCCATTCCTTTTCAAATTAAGGAGCAGAAATTCAAAGGGGACTGAAGCTGGCCAAGAAAATAATTAGAAAAATGAAAAATTTCCACATACAAACTTAAGATGTCAGGACCGTGATGATTGGGAAAGAGAGCGACACATGTACCTAACACTTTCTGCAAGAAGAGTATTCGACAACTCAAAATTCCATGTGAAAAACAACAGGGAAAAACACTGCCTTTTATACTTGAAGCATGAACTAAAGCAATTTCTACCTTTTATTCTGTACACTTCAAAAAATGGTTGCAAGTACAGTTGCTGTATCGTATTTTGTAGCTCCAAAACAAGGCTAAGGCTATTTTTGAGAAAACCAGCATAATTTTATGGTAAGAATACTGCTCCAAAAGCATATTCATTACCTCATGTCCTTTACTTGAACACAACATCTTTGTTACAACCTAATCCACTGAAAGGTTTCCTAGTGAAGTCGCTCCTCATGTTTATTTTATGCACTGATCCTGATCGCAGTAATTTTACTTTGATTAGTAATCTAACAACCAGGGTTTTGATGACGTTAGTAAGAGTGTAAAAGACCTTTAATAAAAGCACAGTTGGATACTTCGGATGTTAATATTTAACATCCTGAATTCTTTTTTTTTGTTTTCTTGTTTTTTTTTTTAGTTTTGGAAAGGAGGACTGGGGAGAAGAGCAGGGAAAGAAGAGACACCCCTCAAACCTGCAAATACAATCCATAAAAAACATTAAAGAAAGAGCTCAAAATAGAGCTTGCCTCCAGCAGGGCTTGCAATCAAAGACATGTAGGCAGCAGACCAACCACTTCCCACAAACTGCAGCAAAATACACACTCCCCACGAGTAATCACACCTTTGTTTGCAGGGGAGAGGAAGAAGAGAAGAATAATTGGTGAAAAACAGCTTCCAGTGTAGAGACATTTATGAAAAGACCACATTCTCCTCTCCTACCTAGTAGACCATCAGGACAACTAATTACTGAGTTTATATTACATCAAGTTTATCCGAAAAATAAACCTATGGTTTGAAATACAAAATGTAGCTCTAAACTTCAAAAAAAGCCCTAGAGGTTTTGTGCTGTGAAAGCTGCAGAAACAGGTCAAATTCAGTCACAGCCAGTCATGACATTGCATGAATTTAGGTTTACAAAGCTGTTAATGATGTTATGACAGAAATAATAAAATTAAAAAAAACAACACAAAAATCCCCACCCCCAAAGCCAAAACACCACAACAATAAAAATAAAATCCATGAATAAAGGCAACTTTCCCTCCTCCAATTTGAAAATTAACACTTTGAGGAAAAGAATTATTTCTCGTTAACTAAGATCAACATTGAGTACCATATCTATATTCATCAGACAGTTTTCTGCCCAACTGCAGAACAAGTCAGAGAATTAGCTACACAAGAGTCTATAAAATATAGTAATGCACTTTTTGGAACAAGTTCTTTTCTACTTCCTACTCAGAGTTTAATAGTTTGGTAATGCAAAGGCCAATCAAGTTGTGAAGCAGATTAAAAGAAGCTGTATGGAAAATAAGAACATAACTAGCAACCAGGGCAGAATTAAGAGAACCACACTTAACTAAAGGGAGTGTTAGATAGCGACAAGGAAGATATTAAGCACCTGTATATGTAACATTCTTGATCACACAGTAAAGCTGCTTTAGCTGCTAAGAACAACCACTATCAAAAGATGCAAAAATTATGGGCAAGGATTTTTCTTTACTAGAAAAGGCAGAAATTTAGGATGCAGGAGAGTTCTCTCACTCCTCAACCTCCCATGAAACATCATTCTGAAGTGAAGAGCACCGCAGATTTTGCCCAGGTATGTATATTTGCAAAAATCAAAATTCTTATCCGAAAAAACACAAGAAAAGAGCAGACAACTAAAAAAGTAATCCATTTTGTGTATGTCTATCCAAAGGCATGTTAAATACCATCTAAACACTTTCAGGGAACCTGCTTTATTCAATGGAACAGATTTTGAATTTGGAATATCCAAGGTATTGTAAGAACTTAATAGGTGCTTCAGCAGAGATGTGCTTAACCTATTTAAAAATATAGGGGGAAGGGATTTTGTTTAGTTTTACCTTTTTCTTGACTGAACGGCTACTCATGATTTTCTCCACAACAGGGCCTTCAGCATCAGCGGATTCCTACATTGTAAATACCATACAAGAGTTATGGCAGTGCATCTTTGTTACTTAGAAGACTTTCTTCATTAGAAAAACTTCAAATTATTTTTTTGCAACAGGAGTTTAATACACAGGAGGACTTTCTCCCCCTGAGCATGAGAACTGAAAGGATTCAAATAGATTTAATACCATAATAAAGGATTGAAGGATACTTCTTTAAGCCTGTTTTTAAGAGCTAACACAACTCTAGCTCTCTCAGTAAGGCTGGCATGTACAGATACACAGATGTAACTACACAGGCTGTTCACCTCTCCTAAAACAACACGTTTTCAACTCTATGCAGTCTAAGTATTAGAAGATGTTCAAAAACTCTAGTTGGCTGTGTAAGCGTCCACAGAAGAGCTATCAAGATTGCCTGTGATTCTCTACTACATTAATTCACTATTACAACTGCAGGCAAACCTACGAAATTTTCCTTATGATATGACACAATTAACAATGGAGATCACATACAGTATTTCACAGGGCTTAACAAATTGCCAAATGAAATACCAAAGAACATGTATATATGCTCCAATAGGTCATCAGTTAGTTAAGTGAAGTAGTTCTTTGAAAAAGCACTACAAAACAATGAGATTGTTGCAACAGTCATTCCTACATTATTACCCCTCATCTTATTCAACTATTTTATCCATCATTTACATTGCACAGAGAATAAAGTGTACCCTGCTGGGTATTACAAGGCAGTAATTTCATAAAGGGGTTCTTATGGTGCCTAGCAGCAGGGGACAAGCTTGAGTGGTTTATTAAAGTCACAGAAGCCAGACCACTGAATTCACAGAAGTAAATTCAAGACTCCTACCAATCCAGTTTAGGTTTCCTTTAGGTAGAGACCATTAATGTCAAAGAACTGTCAAACTGCATTCAGCAGCTTGTAAGCAAAGTCATGAATTAATATATTCTTTAAGAAGGTAAAAAGCTAATGCCTTCTGGCACACTGTGCCAACCATGGCTGAATATCATTCAGGAAAACTTTGCATGCTGCAGTTACAGCCACCTTTCCAGTCCGTTCGTATCTGACCTGTTGCTCTGACTGAGAAGTATTCGAAGGAGAGTCTCTTCCAGCAGCATCAGCATCATCAGCCTCCTCATCTGAAATCTTGAACTCCAGGTCTTCTGTGTAACGCTTCCTCTTCACCTGCCTGCTGGAGCGTCGCTTCTAAACAGAAAGCATTGATATTTTTCATGAGAAACAAAACCAATAAGCAGCAGAATATCTGAGAAAACTTCTTTGTGCTTCTCAAATACACTAGTGTGTGGTGAATGCTACTATTTTTACAGCACCCGGGTAGAAATAGTGGAATCGACACACAACTATTTTAAATTCCTGCCTGTCAGCTGCTCTTAAATTCTGTTAAAAACAAACAAAAAAACCCCACCAACCAAACAACAACAACCAACCAAACAAAAAAACCCACTTCATGCTTGTTCCAAGTTGGGAAGTGGCATTTTGGTTTTTTTTGGGTTTTTTTTTTTTTTTTTTTTTTTTTTTAGCATTACTAAAATCACGTTGGAAATTTAGAGAGCCTATCTCAGAAAGCAATTAAAAACCAAGAAGTTGCACCTCAGTTCACATCTACGACAAACTTTGACAGATGGCCAATGCAGGAACCAAACACCATCCTTCTGCAGAATGGCCCACAGTGTTGCTAAGCAGGGACAACAGACTTTCTTGCTCTCCCCATCCGCCCAGTTGTACCCAGATTATCATGTAGGGGAAATAAAATGAAATACAATTTCCTCACTCTACTGACCCAGCACTGTTCAGAAGAACATCCTGCAGCACAGCACGGGAAACGACCCCAAACTAATAGACGAGAGTGAAAAACCTGAACCACCCCAAATTGAAAACATGGTTTCTGTGTCCCCGTACCCTCATCTCCAGGATGAGAAAAAGCTTCAGAGAAACTGCGGAAAACTATCTGTAAAATACACAAGCACACATTTGACAGAATTTGCAACTTGGCAGTCAGTGCCAGACACCATTTTCTGCAACAATAAAATTGAAAATTACCAGATAGTCTACATGAGGTTATATATTTTGAAAAGCTGAAACCATATGCTGTTGAAGGAAACTGTCAGCTGAGCATCAAGTATCTCAATGGACTGATGTATATATTAAAAAAAAAAAAAAAAGATGTTGAATATCAACTGTTAAAAACACATCTTTAAGAATTTAAGAATTATGAAGCATGAATAATACTCCTTATTTTTATATCTTTCTCAGCTTAACACACATCTTCACTGGTACATGCAAATACTTATGTAGCTTGTTTAACAGATCTATGCACTCAGGTCTGTGAATGTACATAGACAAAGTCAAATATTTACTTTTAGATAGTTAATCATACTTTTTAAAGCACAAATATCTGATGCACGTCACAAAATTAGAAATAGTTTCTTTAACTGAAAACAAAATTTTTGAGCCAAGGTTAAGTTTACACCACCCTTTTTAACAAAGGTGATGTGGCTTCTACTTTTAACATACTAACTTCTGTGTGATCTCCCAAAACTGTAACAATATTTTTATACTTGAAAATAGATACCACTTGGCAAATTTACACCCTCATTTCCATAATCACTAATGGGAAAAATCCCAATTTTATTTTGGCTCAATAGGTAAGTCGTACCATTATTTTTGGTGGGCCCCCCCCCAATCTCTTCCTCCATTTTCCTAATAGAAAGGATGCCTAAAAAAAAGGATTACCTAATGGTAATCCTCTATTCAATTTTTATTGACTTGGTTAGCTTCCTGTTTCCTCTAACGTCCACATGAGGCTTTGCAATTGTTATGCATTGCTGTCAGAAACTGTGCATACATTTACCTGCATCTGATTATCTTTTACACATTAACTGATCTATAGGTGGAAAGGTGAGTTAACAGGCTTGATAATGGAATATAAAAAAATCTATATGGTAACACACAAAAGTAAGTACATTTACTCTTTAAGGATAACAATGTATCACTTTGTGCATTATTATATAACAGCATTACAGAAGACTCAGTATTTAACACTAAGAATACAACAGTGTTTTAGACAACTGTGTAGTATCAGTCTCAGTTGGGAAACACATTAACAAGTTTATTAATTCTAGCTGTCCTAGTGTGTATGGTTGTGGCACTTCCCTAAGTTTCCACAAAGAAGTGTGCTCGCAGTATAACATGCGCAGTTCAAGAAAGCATTAAGAAAACAAAAATTGCCCGAAATACTGTATTCTATATAATTAATAAGTGATACAAATACCCTAACAAAAAGAAATATTTTAAATGTAAAATTTATCACCCAATTGGGTTTCACAAACAGAAAGTTTTGTCCCACTAAACTGAAAACAAGCAAAACATGGACATATATTGAACTGTAGACAGAATCATCTGCAAATTAACACAAAAAACCATCAGCCCCAAAAGTTTCTTCTACATCTTTTGTCAACACCATTAATCAGGCTAAGAGAGACTTGCAGCACAGTACAGAGAACTTAATTTTACAAGCTTTTTAACCTTTGCATGGTATATCTCAACATTTCCAATTCAGAATACATGGCTGGCATGAATCAGAACTAACGCTCTTTTCTGTTGCTGCTTTTGTTTTTAACTAGAACACATTAGATTGCTCACAATTCATTATACCCTACATCCTTCTGGAAAATAGCAAGAGGGAAGGCAAAAATGATGTTTGTGTTAGGACACTGCTGTTTGCCAACGTTTTCATCAGGCTGCTTTGACCATTCTCAAGTGATCGCCGGTCTCGACGTCTCTCATAACTAGAAGCAACATATCCACCACCTGATATGCAACGGATGAGTGTAATGGATGTTAGTAATATCGGCATGGCTATTAAGGAGTCTCCTACTTTCTCCATTACAATTTGGTTCTGTCACTTCATGAGGGCGTTCTTAATTTTACTGCCCACTCTGGCCACTGCCAGCAGAAGCAAGCCAGGAGCTGGTCACTTCTTAACATGGCTAATGACAGAGCACACAAAAGTTGTCACATATGCTGTTTCTATTTCCAAATTTTCTTCACATGAAATAAAGTTTGGACAGAAAGTGATAGATGCGCAGTGGTCAAGAGAAATTATCCATGTTAGCCAATGACTGTCAGTCCTGCAAAAAAAATGGCCCTTCATCCATTGAAGCAGTATAGTTACAAGTCTCTGACATGCACGTTTCCGACATCCTGCTTTGCTGTGTCTTATTCTTGATTTCAGAAGGTTTGCAAAAGCCAATGCAAGAAGAAACATGAGGCTTATAAGCAAGACCTCATAATGGTACATTAAGTCTAACAGAGCAGAAAATTCAGCACCGTAATTGCAACAGTAATGGAAGAGAATACATGAAAACTCAGCTGCACTGCACACGTATCTGCAGGTAACAAGACTGTAAAGCAAAATTATGATGAGAAATACTTGTTTTAGTAAAATATTCACCACGATGATTTCCATTTCTCACCTTCTTGGTACGTCATTCCAAACAACACAGAAAATACCCAAATACTTGTATCTCTGCAACAAAGCCTGTGAAAACTACCGTGTTACACATCTACATTGCCAAAGGCTACAGTGAACTTGAAAGATAGCATTACCTGAACCCCGGGGTCATCTTCATCTTCAGGATGAGGTGATGGTGGCGGAGTTTTTTCCAAATCTGAGTTTTCAGAACCTTCCTTTCCCTTGTTAACCTTTTTCTTCGCAGCACTAGTTTCTGAATCTGATTTCTTGTTACTGAAACAGAGATACTTTTAATCAATATTTGTACAAAAATGTAAGAAAAAAGTGCTTAACAAAACAGTCTGCGAGATGTTTATTTTCAGTGACTTCATTATTTTCAACTACCTTCCTTACTTAAGTATTTAAACATAACTGTAAAATCAATGATGCAGAGGCCATCCCTATACATTTCCCATTCCTTAACAACGGACACTTCACTTCTCTCCTTCAAGATCTTCGACAGCGGCAGTGAATATGTATTCAACAAGAAACTAAAAGTGAGATTGGAAAGGAAGAGCTGCTCTCTTCAAAACCTGCACTTTCTGAAAGTGGTGTTTGAGCAACCTAACACATGTGAAGAGAAAGAGAATTACGTATGCACTTGTCTTGATATTAACCATGCAGACTAGGTGAGCAGAACCAGAGAAAGCATTACCAAAACAAAGGACCAAATGAGAAAATTAATTTTCTTCTGCCATCCCTGCTACTTCCAAGCAGGAAAAGTGCTTTTGTGTCAGTTCTGAAGGCACCCATGAAGTCTCAATACATGCAACTGCAGCTTGGGGGAGGAACCAGCTGGAATCTCAGCATCTATACGATACTAGAAAGCTATATCCACTGATGGTAGAGAAAGGTTTTGGGGATTCTTTCTGCCCCTCTTCCCCCATGAAAATGTTCACCAGCTGAAGAGCTGGGACTCCAATCTCTCCAGCTGCACTCAGAGGCCCAGAAATAGGTGACGATGCACATACCAAAATCCAGTTTTAAATAACATCATCACCAAATCATGCACCGAGATGATCTTCAGCACGGCGGGGGTGAAATTTTTAAATGGCAGTGAAGCATCATCGACGGTACAAGTTAGTAATCTTAAGCACATTTAGCCTTTGAGACTCACGTGGGTTTTTGCTAGTCTTTTTCCCCCTCTGTGGTCAGCCCCCCCCAGCCTGTTACCGATTTGACAGGCTGGTTGTGGAAAGTTGCAGAGACGCTGAAGAGTGGAGCAGAGCTATGCACCACTACCCAGCAAACAGCGAACCCGAGTCGCCAAGCAGCACGTCAGGCACTTTTATACGGCTTCTGCACCTCAATGCCTTAATTTCATAGCCGGTACACTGCCTGGGATTTGTTTTTCCTTGATAACCCCCAGCCTTGTAACTTCTCAAACAAGCACCAGCTTTAAGCTTGTTCATTTTGACCAGCGCATATTTCAGACCTGTAATTTAAAATTCCCAAATACGGTTACACGTCGCTTCGGGACAGGGACGACTCGGCTGTGGCATGACCCTCTTGCAGCCTGTGTTTAAACTAAACTTACAAAAATAAAATTTACCACTGAAAAGACCGGGAGTTTTGGCAATGAATTGGTATTATTGTGAAATTACAGGGCGCGACACAGCTTGCCTCACGATCCCCCCGCCCCGA
>NW_010522739.1:0-1443 GCF_000687285.1 Phaethon lepturus
GCTGGCTGTCTTGAATCACCTCCCTTTCCTCTATGTGCATTAGCATATCTTCCAGGAGGGTCTGTTCCATGATCTTCCCAGGCAGAGAGGTGAGGCTGACGGGTCGGTAGTTCCCTGGGTCCTCCTTGGTACTTTTTTAAAACAGGGTGCAGTATTTCCCTTTTTCTAGTCACTGGGGACTTCACCTGACTGCCATGATTTTACAGATATCATGGAGAGTGACTTGGCAGCTGCATCAGCCAGGTGCCTCAGGACTGTGGGATGCATCTCATCAGGTCCCACAGAATGTTCAGGTTCCTCAGGTGGTCCCGAAACTGATCTTCTCTTTCAGTGGGAGGGACTTTTGTTCTCCTGTCCCCATCTTGCAGTGCAGCCACGGGAGTGGTGTGGGAAGAAAGACTGCCAATGGAGACTGAGGAAAAGAAGTTGTTGAGTACCTCATCCTTCTCCTCATCCATTTTACCAATCTGCCAGTCGTGCTCATCAAGGGGGCAACGCTTTCTTTGACCTTCCTTTTCTGGCTGACATACCTGTAGAAGCCCTTCTTATTATTGTTTGTATCCCTTGCGAAGTTCATCTCCAACATGTCAAATACCATTAATGCTTTAAGTATGAGAATAGCTGATTAAAGTGCTTGATGATTATTCTGACTCAAGTCTGCAAAGCAAAAGGCCCAGGACAGCAAAACAGAGGAATAGGTCTTATGTTTTGGAGCTGAGTACTCCCTGTCCACTCATAACCTTGGAGCTGCTAAAGATAGCCTAGGGTGGGGTACCTCTCATCCAGCCTTCACGCAAACAAAAGGAATACAGCTGGTCCAAGCTAGCCATTGATGTTTCCTCTCCATTCAGTGGAGAAAGAGTTATCTTCAGTGCCTAAAATAAATGGGATGAATTGCCCTCTAGAGGCGCCTGTCTTTTTCCACCAGTTTAAGACAAAGTGAGACGACTCCATCCTGGATTACAGCAACGATTGGTTGTGGACCACTGGATTTCAGGTTATCTGAGAGGTTGTAAAAGGAAACAGACTTGAGTCCAGAGACACCCTTTCATGTAGTCGAGGCTGCTGGGCTTTCTTGGGAAGTAACTAATGCTGGCAGCTCCCTGTGCAGAGCAAGGACACAGGCTCACAATAAATGAAAATACTGTAAGAGGTTGGGAGGCAGGCACAAAGGTATGTATTGTGGAACCCAACATAAGAAGCAGGCTGAAAATACCTGGTTGATGCCTTGGAAAAACATTTGTGGCTCATGGACCATGTGGTCACGAAGCGCCCACAGCTACGGCAGGAAGAAAAGGAAGAGCTGCCTTGTGTGTGTGGCTGAAGTACACGGAGCCTCCCTGGGACCAGGAGGAAGCCTGGGAAGCCTGCTGTGCCACTGCTGGTGAGCTGGGGGCTCTCGGGCATGCACGGGGCGGTGGGGGCTGCCGGCCCGTCCACAGC
>NW_010522740.1:0-9350 GCF_000687285.1 Phaethon lepturus
CGGTGCCGGCCGAGCAGGTACAGCGAGGCCGCAGCCCAGGGAGATGTGTTACTTGGCGTTCCCCGCCAGGCAGCGGTGAAACGCTGCGCGCACCGACGCGGGGAAGTTGGGCCGCCTGCAGCCGGCCAGCGGATCAGCTCTCGCCTTGACCTGGGTGATGCTTTGCCTGTTGGGCCCTGGGGTTTCGGGCGGGGGACCTCGGGGCTGGCTACCTGCCCATCGTCCTGTCCCCAGCTTTGTACAGCCCCTTGCACGTTGTTTTCGAGGAGCAAAGCCAGTATTTTCCTTGCACCAACTGTGAAACAAGCTCAGATAGGCAGAGGCAGTCACTCCAACCTTCCCCCAGTGACTCTGCCGAAACCTTTCCTTTCCTCCCTGCCTGCTCTTTACGTGACCTCCATGCATACACCGATTCCTCCCTTTTCGTCCTGGATTGTCAGGAGTAGATGGCAAGAGACGCCTGCAGACAGTAAGTCATGTCCACCCGCACTGTCCTCTCAGGAGAAACATGACAGGGTACGGCCGTGGAAGACAATAGAGGCGATATCTGGGGACAGACACGAGGAGTGAGGACCTACAAAGGAAACACCATTAGCCATCCTGGGTGGGGGCTGAAAAGAACTATACCCAGGCTTCTTGCACTTTGATACTCAGTTATGGAGACTGTCGTACATAGAAAACCTCCTCTGTTCCCACGGGGCAGCGGGGATAGGATCCCAAAGTGCCTTGGCATGTGAAACAGTCCTATTACAGCCTTTCTTTATAAGTATTAATATTGAATTAAAACTAAAAGCATCTTAGCTAAAGTAGAAAACATTTCCAGGAGCCCGACTTCCTAAAATACAGTCCGGGGAGAACCTGGGGCGTCTCCAGCTCAGATCTCCTCAGTAGGGACCATAAAGCAGCATAGCCCACCCGCAGCTGCTGCTACAGCATTGCACCTCTCCAAAAAGTGTCCCAGAACTCCTCCTGCCCAAGCCTTCTCTTTAACTTGGTTATTAAAGACACTTGTGGAAAGGTATTGGGCTCATCTCCACAGTCCTGTCCCTCATTATGAGACACACCTGAGCATCCCATGTACACCCTTTAAGAGCAGAAAGCAAGGCTGGCTTGGGGTTTGGATGAAGCAGCAGGGTTTCTTCTTGAGGAGGCTCAGGCTACCTTGCATAGGGATCATCCTGGGTCCCTGGGAGTGTAGCCTCTGTAGATGGATTTCTACTTGGAGCAGCTCTGAGAAGGTACTTTTTCAGCCTCTATTAAGGCAGAAAGGTGGCTGGGCACGGGTGTACTATGGGTCACACAGACATCTGGGAAGTTTTTGCTGCCTTTTTGGTGCTGTGGACCACTTGGGTGGCTGTGGACTTGGCCAGCTATGCTGATCTGGTTGATAACCAACCTGGGGAAAACTGAAGTCTTTGGTGGAGCCAGGGAAGGGACAGATACAGAAGGGAACCTGTCCTTGGAAGCAGGGTGGAAGGAAGTTGTGCTCCCTTTTAGGCAGCGATGTTATGGCCTTGATTTGGCTTCAGTGGTCATGACATGTTACTCTGAGTCATGCAGGATTGGTTTCCCTGGTAGAGTGGAAATGCCAATCTGCACCTCCCTCCTCGGAGGATTAGCTCACCAGTCTTGTGGCCCCATAGAGAGCAAGTACCATTGATTTTTCTCAGCCTCCCTTTCCCCTGTCTCTTTTGCTTGTCTCTGAGGGGGAACGAAGTGCCTGCATGTGCTTTGTGAGCTCATTCCCAGGCACATGTTTTAAGTGTTTAATAACAAAATACAAACTAACTTTATTCCTAAATCACAGTCAATTGTCATGAGGAAGAAAAAGCCACCTGGCAGCCATGGTGACCAGAAAATGCCTAAGCTCACCCTCTCATCAAGGAATTTGCCCCCTCCTCCCTGGGCTGGGAAGCCCCAGGGGTCACTTTGGAGCCCTTGGGGAGAGATTTGTTGGTCCTGGTCCACAATGCAGCCAGGTGCTAAAGGAACCATGAGCTCTGAACTGACTGGGATTCCTCCTACATCCGCTCTTACTCTGCATGTTTCTCAGGTACAAAATGTCTCAAGAGCAGATTAATGGCTGGATGTGAGCAGGGAGCTAGCATGAGTTTTATAATGTGACACAAAACACATTATAACTTTAAGATTTTGTGATTCAGAAGCCACTCACAGTTCTCCAGTCCCTGGAGGAGTCTCTCCGCTCTGCACAGTGCAGGACTAGAAAATGGGACTGCCATAGATACAAAGAATGGTAGATTATGTCTAACCTACCTAACCCTTGCTGTGTTTTAGGCTCCAGACTTGTCTCCCCTCCCATGAACCTGAATAGAGACAAGCAGTCAATGGGGAGGAAATATTTTTCAACATAAAGCAAATCCAGTTCTAATACTTTTTTCTTCCCTGATCCTCAAGAGTTTGAGCTGGTCTTTGGGCTAAAAAATGAGTCCAGGAACCACTGCTGCTCTTGGGTTTAAGGCCCACAATAATGGGGCTCCTCATCCCTGGTTTTGGTTGGTGCTCAGCTCCTTCCCTCTCCATTTGGGGCTTGCAGCCTTTCTCTCCTCTCTCTAACACCCCGCTACTGCCTGGGGCTGCCCAGTTTCACCTCCTTCTGTACAACCAGATTAGTCTGGAGCCTCCTAATCTGGCCTGTATTTGACATAGATTTTTCTGTGGGTCAGGCCAGTTTTTCACCTGTATCAGCTCAGCTGATGAAAGCCATCACCTCACTCTGCAAACCTTGCTGTGCAGTATGGGACCGCACGGAGCACTACATCTCCCTGCCCTACTCCCAGGCTCATAGACACATGCTGCTGCAACCCAGCAGCCTTTCAGGTGGGCATTCACTTCTCTGTGATTTTGCTGTAGTTCTGTGCTTTTGTGAGTTGTGAAGTTGTCGCTGGCAGCACTGACACTGCTACCTGCCCTACCGTGAACCTGTGACAAGCCATTACTCAGTTCTGACCTGCCTCTCTCTCAGGCTCCCTGCAAATGCAGGGAGCAGACCCTGGGGCCATCACAATCCATCTGTAACGACCTTTTTTGCGAGTGTGACAGGATAAGATAGTGTAAAACTGAAGGCTGAGACTCTTGGACACAATTATGAAATCTGTACCCTAAAGACCCCCACTTCCTCCGCCTAATTCTGTGTTTTTCTTTACACTTCAGGAAAACTGTCTTGGCCTGTATTATCTGAGAGACAAGCACTGCCAGCAGCAGGCTGGAGATGCTGTTGAGTTCTTTGGGATGCTTTTCCTCAGGGCAAAACCTTTTTTTTTTCCTGTTCTCCTGAATGGCTTGTTAGATCCTATTTAGGTGGAAACAAGTACATATTTCACTTGGGAGATACTCAGAGCTGTCTGTCAGGCAAGCGCTATCTACCTGGAACTATTTTGGAGGATGCTCCTCCACAATTCAACAGCACTTGTAACAAGATGGCCCAGGTGTATTAGCAAACTGGGAGCTTTGAGTGATAATGTTCAATGAGCAATAAGATGTTTACCAATTTGAGATTTACTTGTTCCCTCATGTGTGCGTGTGAGTTTGGAGCTGGTTGCTTTCAGTGATCATGGCTGATTTGAGGATTGCTTGTCCTGATTTGGATTCACAAAACCCAGAGGGGGTTTAGCACAGGGGAACACCCGTGCTAGAACTCGGCAAAAAGGTTGGAGAGGGACAGGTAGCCCCATTGTGCATATGGCCTGCTGAAAGCTGCAACATCAGGGAGGGAGAGTGATTATTTAGCAAAGTTCAAGGACAAGCAATGGGAGAAAGTGAACAAAAATCCCCCACATGACAAGGGTCCACCTTAGCCTGGATGATACTGTCCTGGGCCAGGAAGGGTCTTCTCCTTGCATTGACTTGCTCCAGGCCTTTAAGTGTCATGAACCACAATGCTTCTACAGTTCCTGTGGATGCCTCTTCTGGATTGCTTCTGTATTCAGAATAACACACTTTTATCCTTGTAGCCAGAGGCCAAAAAGCCTAAAAGCATTCAAGACTGATTCTTCCAGAAGGAGCACAACTGGGTTTGACTTTAGAGGAAGGAGTTTCTTTGGTGCGGAAGTTTTTGTTGCCTTGTGCTATAGCTTGACATTATCTCCTTAGACCAAGAACTGGGAGCCTCCAGCCCAACCACAGAGACAGCGGGACGCATCAAGCAGATCTGAGCTATGGGGAGAGGCCCTTGTGCCGGTGGCCAGCCACACATCTACCCTCGCTAACTGAGGTGAATGCCTTTACGTTAAGAAATTGGAGCCTGCTTTGAACAGACAGATAAAAGATTGAAGAGCTCTCTTCAGCAGCTGGCTCCAGCCTCCTGTTATTGTAGGTCATATAAATTTGCTCACAAATGTCTTCTGCTCCATTATAAAATCTATTCAATTTAATGCCCAAACTCTTTCCGGAAAGCTCCTCCAAAATGTCCCTAATTGGTCACTTCGAAACTTATGATTTTCACCCTAAATTCCCTCCAACTCTCTCTATAGCCACCTTATTCCTGTTGCAAAATAATTTGGGGGGCTTGAACAGTTCTTTTCCCCCCTCAGAGTTCCTCTTCTCTCTTGTGTTTACAGGAAGGAATTGGGTCCCCTCTCAGCCCTTTCTTTTTCCTGGACTCCCTCAGCTCCTGCTCATGAGACCACCTTGCTGTGGTTGTGCCCATAGCTTGCTTCTGTGCTGAAGGCTTCCCCCTTTAAGCATGGGTGGTCTTCTCCTCACATGATCGTAGCCCAGCCCTTCCCATGGCCAGACACAAATTAAAATTGCATGAAAGTTGTGGAGGAGACCTTGTTTTCCACCATGTTGCAGGATCACATTCATCTTTTTTGGCCTGGAAGCACCCTGGTCATTCAAAATCATTGTGAGTTCAGTGACAACACCAAGGTCTTTGTCAGACACTCAAATACCAGACTTTCTCAAGCAGCTCAGTTACCTTTTCTCTGTTCTTACTTTTCCTGGGGGCAGAGATGTCAGGCACAAGGAGACGTTCTTCTGCTTCTGATGTGTGCAGAACTTTACAGCAACAGGTGTAGGCACATTATTTGTATCAGAAAGCATATATTGGAGCCTTGAGAGACCAGCCTATTGGAGGTGAAAGCCTCACAAGTTTATCAAATTTCTAATATTTGTTCATTAGGGACTGAGAGATTTTGCAAGCGGATGCCACACTTTTGTCATTGCTCCCCACTAGATCAGCTCCAGACCTGCCCAGATCTCATCTGGGACTAAACCTCACGTTGCTCCCTCGCATCCCGCCTGCTTTAGCGGCAGGGTAAGGATCTGATCCACTCAAAATGGCTCTGAACCCCAGGCTACAAAAAGCCAAAAAATATGGAGGAAATGCACACCGGGGCACAGCAGTAAAAGCCCAGATGAGATGAAAGTTTTCTTCAGCAAAGCAGAAGCTCTTGGTATCCCTCGTCTGCAATTCCCCCGAGACCTGGGGCGCAGCAAGCACCTTCATGCACCTTCATGCTTTAAGCTGTGGAGCTGGGAGGGGGAGGATTGCCCCATCGGTGGCAGCGCTGGGGGGACTTCCACTTCTCTTTAACAGCAGAATTCCCTTCTTTCCTGCTCATTGGTTCAAATGTTGGATTGTCCAAACAATTCATTACAAAAGGGAATTAAACAAACAGCTCCTTTCATTTTCCACAATAATTGTTTTATTCCCAGGAAACCTTTTTAGCTGCACTGTAATTTAATGGGCATAAGACAAATGTACCGATTAACTAACGGTTTCTAATTTTACTCATTTGGTGCGACAAAAGGGAGTTTAACCTTGCAATGATGGGATTTGAATGACAGGCGCTTTTGAGAGGCAGGTCAGGATATTAGGCCAAGTAAGGACCCATCCCAGTGAAACCTGCTGCCCTGTTCCTCTACATGTCTCCAGCTGTTCCTGCACATGGGGCAGAGCAGTGAGCTGGAGGCAGAGGTTCAGATATCTAAAATACCCTTGGCACCATTCAGTACAAGGCAGTCCTTCTCCCAGGGGTGCTCAGGCTGGCTGTGGCAACAGCAGTGTCGTACCATGATCTCAGGTTCACACGATGCACAAGAGAAAAGTCTTGTGTGTGTTATTTTCTGCTGTGATCTTTTGCAGGATATGGTTATTTTCAGGTCAATGGTCAATCTCCAAAGCCAGTGGAAGGTTGCAGGCACAGATCTCGGAGTGCTTTCTGGACCCCTTTGGTGCATCACTCCCCATGAGCACATTGGCAATAGAGCTCAACTTGTGCTTGAAAAGCGGCGAATGCGTTTCCTAGCACGCTGCTGCTTTTGCAGAGCAAGGGCACAATCCCCAAGCTGATGCTTGAAGTCTCCCGTGGTTTGAATGAATTTGGCCTTTGGGTTTCAGTGCAGCCCACATGACCGAGCCTGTGAGTGTGGCTGATGGCTAGCTTGATGGGCTGGCTAACGGAGATGAGCTAACTGTGCTTATTCTGCAGTGAGACGTCTTCCGTGTCACAGCACGGGAAAAGCCTGAGTCACAGTGATGCCCGATTCAGCTGTGGTGCCTGGGTTGGATGCATCACCTGGCTGGCTTCACATACTCATAAAAAAGGGGGGCAAAATCCAATGACCTGCCACTAAAACCAGTTCGTTCAGGCCTGCAGACAACATCCCAGATGTCCTGAATCTTCTGGGACATGTGGCAGAAAGAAAAAAACAAAACCCAGCTCTTTAACACTTAATTCACCGAAATTTTTATGTTTTTTCTTATCCATGCTGCCATGGCTTGTGAGAGTATAAAGACACTAGGGATGCAGGCAAAGATGTAAGACCTAATTCTTTCAATTTCAGGCGTTTTAAAAATATGAATGTACTATAAGAGTAACTGCCTCTCCAAGGTCTAAGAGATGTTGGTAGTATGTGAAAGAGAAGGTCAGAAAGGACAAAAGAAACCTCAATCCTGCTCTCCAGCAAATTCAACAGCAAAACTCTTACTGACTCTGCTGAAATTGGGACCTTGAAGAAAGTGTTTCCTGCTGAAACACTCTGAGGATATTTGAAAACCAGATTAATAAATAATTGGACCACGTGCATCAGAGTCCAAAAGTGCAGTGACACATGGAGGGTGTCTGTAAATGGAACGGCTTCAAATACGCAGACTAAAACACACAGTGGAATGGATTTTCTTTTTTCAAAATAGACCTAATTATTGCCAGTTTGGGTCTCTGTTGCAAGCACAATGAGAGACACTGCCAGGGAGATGGGCTGATTTCTCTGAAGAACTGAACAGACAAATAGTAAAAGATTGCTCCTGCCCCATAGGAGTGACCATCATTAATAAGACAGACCAGGGTCAGGAGCAATATGAAGGAAATGGTTTGCCGGAGGCCATGCAGCAGATCAGCTTCCCATTTCCTAAAGTCCGGCTGGGCTCCTTTGCTTCTTGACAGAAGATGATATCACCTCTAAAGCCATCAATATCTGTTGAATCTCTCCCCATCACTACTGGGCACAGCCTGTCCTGGACCGGGTAACTATGCTTTAATCAGTATTCCTCTTGGGGATGTAACAGTGGTTGGGGTTAAAGTTTCACAGCAACAGTATTTGTAAGAACAAGGTCAGACCAAAAGCTCCTTGAAAGAGGTCACTTCTGGAGCACTGAGGTTGATAACTTCTAATCCCTCTTTCAGGTGCTTTATTCTTTTTCCTCCTGCAACATCCTGAGGAAATGAGCTGCCCAGCTGATGCATTGTGTGGAAACACCTTCCTTTGGCTGCCTTCTGACCTGTTATCTGGTAACTGGGGAGCCCTTTGGTTCCTGGATTAGAAGAAGTGATGAACAATTGTTCCCTGTTCTTGTCTTCCACTCCATTCTGGATTTTATAGATTTCTACCCTACAGTATCCACCATCATTCCTTTGCCAACCAAGGTGAGCTAATTATTTAGGTTTTTACCTATCTAGAAACAGAGCAAAGGAAGGTGGTGTATTTTTTTTAGGGGGGAAAAAAAAAATGTTTCATTTGCATAATCTATACATAGCAGCAACATCAGCCTTTTTTAAAACCTGAAACGAAGAGGAACATTGAGAAAGGCACTGACAGCAAGAGAAACACTTTGACTGAGAGACACTGAGGGTGGGATTTATCACATCTAATGTGCAGTGCTCCCATGCAAACATCTCCACCTGAGGCTGGCTCCCTGGGCTCCTGGTTTAGGGGCTAGTCAAGACAGGTGAGAGAGGGCAGGGTTTGTTTGGCTTATTTTGGCTGAGATGCTGCCTATCCTGCAGCCCGCTGTCTCTCCTGGAGACTGAGGCAGATGTGGACACCTGCTTTCTGATGTGATGACACCAATGTTAAGAAAGAGTCTCAGGCTGGGAGCTGTAGCAGTAACCATTAACCAGCCATGGCCAATGAGTTGGTCTTGACACTTCCTTGCTCTACCATATCCATTATTAATCCATGGGGATAGTGCTTGGTTTCTAGAAGTTTCTGGAGGTATATGGGGTGCGGTGTGCTCACCTTCCACTGCGCACTTGGAAATTTCCCTTCTCTGATCTCACTGGCAGAAGTTCTGTCTCAAGAAATCTGAGATGTGATATTTTTAGACTTTTTCCTGCACAATCAGGCTGACTAGAATTTAAATTTTTTATAAATGCAAAAATATTTTTGATCAGTTGATGTCTCGTTTACACTAATCATCTTTGAATATCATTAGCTTTTATAGGGATAACTTTACTAATTTTTAAATTGTAGCTGAAATTGCATTATATGTATATGGAGGAGGAGTCAGACTTTCTGTTTTGGTTGATTTAAATATATCTTTACTGTGAATAATGCCCTTTATATTTTTGGGAGAACAAAGAAGAAAATTTATCTCTCGCTTCAGTAGTTCTTCTGGTGTTCTCATGAGGAAAAGAAAACAGCAGCACGAAACAGATGCTAAATACATTAAATACATGCCAAAGGCCCAGAAAATGGTCCTTACTCATGGTAGCAATGGAGTCTGTCTCTAGTGATAAAACTGTAAAGGAGTAGAGCCATCCCCTTGAAAAAGGGAAGGTCCCACCTGGATGGTAGAACAGATACTGCTGCCAGGAACAGCCAGCCCCTAGCTTTAGACACCCACCAGTGTGTGAGCCAAAGAGTGGGACGATGCCAGGACCATACCCATGAGTGGACAGCTGCAGGGGTTCCAGGAGATACAAAGCACACAAAACCTGCAGCACCTCTCTCTAGGCGCTGCCCTGTAACCAAGGGAAGGCCATGACTGAGGACCTCACCTAAGCAAGCAGTTATAGATGATGGGAACTAAAAATGTGGGAGAGCATGGAGCAGTGAAAATAGCAGGTGGTGTCATGTGGACCCCATCCTTTCACTTTCCTCTTCTTTCC
>NW_010522740.1:9381-22284 GCF_000687285.1 Phaethon lepturus
TGTGGTTGTGAGTGTTTAAGAAAATGCATGAAAAGAGATGAAGCAAAAGGGTCATTTTGGCCAGGATGGACTTGACATACATCAACACTGCACCCTCAGGATAACCAATGTTCCCTGCTCTCACCTGGGGCAGTCTATGGCAAGTCCTGCTGGCATCAGTGGGTGCTTGACCATGTCTCTACACTCAGCCCCACCAGCCCTTGCCATGTAAGAGCACAAGTGGGGTCTCCAGTCATAACCTGTACCTGGACCCATCACCTGATGGGATGGCAAGGCAACATTTTTGAAACCCATGGCTACCCATGCTCTGTGGTCTTACAGTCTTAACCCTGAAGGGTAAGAAACTGGTTTTCATGAGCAACTTTCACTCCAAACCGCCTGACTGTGCCCTGCTGAAATTCTTGACTGTGGGTTGGGGCAAGGTGGCTGTCACAACCTCTGTGGGAGATTTTGGACCTGCAGTGCAGATAGCAGCTCCAGCTTGCCCTTTCTGGCAGGTTTGATAATGGTTTAATCCCTGTGCAATGCCTCCTCTCCATATCCAGGCATTCAGTGAATGTAAAGCAGAAATAAGAGAATTGCCTCATTAAAATCCGGTCACAAAGCTGAAGATACCCAGAGCTGAATACCCCTGTTTTTGTCAGGTGTGAAGTTGTGCGAGCCCCAGCAAGCAAGGGAAGTGATAGATGGAGTAAAATGTACCTCCTGTCCCTCAGACACCCCCTGCTCCTTTGCAGTCCCATCAGCGGCTGCCGTCAGCACGCAATGTCTCCGGCAGTAATGAATGACTGACAGCGCTGCACGAATGCCTGCTGGAGAGCTGTCAGTCGGGGGCTCCCAGGGGAAAGGCAAGAGGAACCTGATTGAAGAAATAACTCCCCATGCAGATCTCTGGTGACTCCCGTCCCCAGCCTCAGCAGCAGATCCAGGCGCGCTCCTGAGCACTGTCGTGCGGATGAGGCCAGGCTGCTGCTCTCCTTGCTCCTCCACCCTTTTGGCTTTAGCACTCTCTTAACTCCTGGCTGAAGCTTGCTCCTGGCCTCTCCTTGAGCACAGCCCATGCTGGAGAACCACCTACCACTTGCTCCCCTTTCACCAAGACTCCCAATTCCCCCAAAAGCTCCCTGATGCCATCCCAGCCCTGCTAACACCTAGCTGTGAGCACGTCTTGGCATCTCGTTCCTTTGAAACCAACCAGGGCTCAGGACAAGAAACAAGGTTTGGGTCTTCTGACAGGACTGTTCCATGTGGGCAGTTGCTGACCAGGATTTAGACCAGTGAGCTAGAAAGGAAAAAACCACTTATTTTTCCCAGTCCCTTGAGCTCATGGATGCTGTGAATGCTCTGGGCTTTCAGAAAGGAAGCAGCATCTGAGCGCTCTGGGGATAAGCTGCCTGGAGAAGTCAGGCAGCACTTAATTTTCAGATCTGAAGAAAGGGAAGGGACACAATGGAAATCTAGATCTTGGAAAAAACCTGTTCAAAGAGCCTCTAAAAAGGCCTTATCCCCCAAGATTTAGCACAAAAAAAAAAAAAAAAAGCTTTTAAATGCACTGAAATCTAGAGATGTACCCTGGATGGTGGTGTTAGAAAAAGTGGAAGGTTGGAGTTGATCCTAACCGAAGTGACCCAAAAGCTGCTGAGTTCTAGTCTGAAACCCTCCCTCAGGCGGCTGCCCATGTAAATCTGACTCTCGGGCTTCAGCCTCTCATAGGGTTGGCAGCTGAAAGCAAAGGTCTGACCCACAGCAAACTCCTCCCCAGCGTGGCTGTGGGGGTTTGATTTAACAGGGGGTTTGCAGGCAGGTGCAGGCATCCCTGGCTGGGTGTCTGGCAGCCAGGTCACAGCTGCCTATGGAGGTTGGCCCAGCAATGCCCTTGGGGTGTCTTCTCTCGCACCGCTGTGTGTGTGAGGACACCTTCTCCCATGTCACAGCTGGGGACAGGGATGGGGTGGTGATGCCCCCACTGCCGGATGGGGCTGCCTTTGGGGGTGCAAGCTGGTTGTCTACAAGCTGCTCCAGAGACACCATCTTGTGTTTCCACAATGAGTGGTTGCCTTCAAGCCACTCCTGCAGCAGTGCCAAGTCAATGCCAAGGAGCCCTGAGCACCCAATATCTGGGTACTGAGGGTGCACACCTCTTGGCACTGCCCCAGGGGCCTGGGCAGGGGGGTCAGGAGAGCAGGTGATCCAAATTGTTCCTTTTTCCCCTAAATTTGGATGCTGTTGTGATGGTTTCAGGTTGGTTCTGAGTGATTCACCAAGATCCCACAGGAGGTCTGCGGCAGAATTTGGTTTCTACCAAATT
The DNA here is from genome assembly GCF_000687285.1 of Phaethon lepturus. NCBI lineage: Eukaryota > Metazoa > Chordata > Aves > Phaethontiformes > Phaethontidae > Phaethon > Phaethon lepturus. The sequence continues at coordinate 11,690 of NW_010522740.1, forward strand.
TCTCCATTTCCTCTTTAAGCGAGAACTTAAGTAACTTCTTATTTCTCCTGAACAACACACAGATTTTGGCACGGGCCAAGCAATAAATTTTCAGACAATTCCAGAGAAGAGTAAATGTTAACATAGGATAATCACCTCCAAACTGACCAGTGCAGAGCTAGGAGCAAGGAAAATAATTTAAAATCAATTTCTTTGTGTGCCATAAACTGGATTCAGTCTGTAATAACGGGACCAGGATCCAGAGCATGCAGATGAGATCGTTAGTCCTCACGCGAAGCAGGGGTTGTATGACGCTCCGGACACTGGAGCTGAAATGTTGCAGACCCCTAGTTAGGGGTTGGCTTTCCCTCTTGGCAGGTTTTCATCGGCCCCAATGTCAGCTGGGCAACCTGACGAGTTGCTCACCGCAGCATCCCCCAGTCACAAAACATCTCACAAAAGTGCCCAGACACAAGTGCCTTAGACTGCAGCATCTCTCTGGTTGATTGGCGAAAAGAGAACATGCACTTGGTGGAAAATACGGTGTACTGTGACTGTAAATACTGTATGAATTATTAATTTGCTGTTTACTAACTTCAATATTTTTCTATTCAATTATTCTCTATAGATAGAGCAAAGGACTACTCTGATTTTTAAATAATAGACAAATTATTTTTTGTACATATTTACAGGAAGAATTTTTGCACATCTTTTTCCTTGAATAGATTTTGAATTATTTGTTGCATGTTTTATTAAAACATCTGTTCAATAATTAAGGAGGATATATAATTATATGTAAGGCTACCAAATGATTCGTATTGCAGTATTTATTAACACTGTATTAAAAATATAACCCCTTTCATATGAGCTGTTTTTCAGGATTACGTTATGGGGAGGGGGAGCCACTGTCTCCATTTTACTGCTGGGGAAACTGAGGCAGGGGAAGAGCAGATACCTCAGGGGACTAAATATGGACTTAAGAGTCAAATCCAGGACTCAAGACCCAGTGCAGAGCTCCAGCCATCAAACATCGCAGGCTCCTGGCATATTTTGCAATCCCCTATAGTAGCCCCAAACACAGACAACTTCTCAGAACACAGCAATAATCTCCCTGGCAAAAGGAGTGTGGATAACTGAAATCCTTTTTGCTCTTGCTGGCATTCAGTAGGCAGTTACGGACCTCAGCATTCAAAGAGACGAGTCCCAAATCCTCTGCGCAGATGTCATTTAAACACAAATGGCCTTAAAAGTTATCTGGGAAAACTCGCTGACTCAGGAAAAGGAGCGTTTCATGTTTAGGCTGAACCCAATGGCACACGCTGTGATATAATTTATTGTTCATAATACACAACTCATTTAAGGCCCTGCAAGCTGTGAAACATTTAAATCGGCAAGAGGATGACTTTGAATGCTGTTACTGAAACGTGGTGGAAAAGCCTTCAGCTGAAGGGACAGGGACTTTGGAGTTGTGCTGTTTATTGCTGGCCATCAGCAGACCAGCCCAAAAGGGCATGGGTTTCTGCTTAAATGCAGGAATATCAGCCCAGCTTTTCACTTATTTATTAATTATTTACAGCAGTAACCCCCCAGACACGGAGTAGGGCTGGAAAACAAGTCTTATGAGGAGCAGCTGAGGGAACTGGGGTTGTTCAGTCTGGAGGAAAGGAGGCTCAGGGGAGATCTCATCGCTCCCTACAACTACCTTGTTGTAGGTGGGTAGGGTTGTGGTGAGGTGAGTGTTGGTCTCTTCTCCCAAGTAACTAGCAATAGGCTGAGAGGAAATGGCCTCAAGTTGCACCAGGGGAGGTTTAGACTGGATATTAGGAAAAATTTCTTTACTGAGAGAGCGGTCAAGCATTGGGACAGGCTGCCCAGGGAGGTGGTGGAGTCACCATCACTGGTAGTGTTCAAAAAACATGTAGATGTGGCACTTCAGGATATGGTTTAGTGGGCTTGGTGGTATTGGGTTGATGGTTGGACTTGATGGTCTTAAAGGTCTTTTCCAACCTTAATGATTCTGTAGTTCTGTGATAAATCCAGCTGAAAAAAACCGTAAACCTGTAACAACTGGTCTTGTCCAAAGCAAGATTTTCTCCTAACTCTTGCTTTTCATTAGACGCAGACCCAGTTCCTCAGCTGAGAGCTATGAACCAGGTTTCCATCAGCACCTTGTATACATGACATGAAAGATCCAGGTTGAAATGGTGTGGGAGCAACAACTGCAGAGAGCTATAAGGAGGCCTGGCTGTGGGCAGAGGTTTTACAGACCAGCCTGGCAGGAAGGTGGGTACATCACAGGCTGGAGGTTGCTTTCCAGCTCTCCTTGACAATAGGGAATTCACCTGCCATGCTGAGCTGCTCGCTTGTTTTTTTCCTGAGGTCTGCATGTTGCATGGGCTTTGTTACGTCCTTGCTGTGAATTTCAGAGTCCACACATACAAAAATCTTTCCTTAATTGGATTTGAGTAAATCTAGTCCACCCTCTGTCCTTGGCATCCCCCAAATATTGCAGTGCCTTTGTGCAGATCTTTACATAAAGATCCTGGTAACCGCTGATCAGTGTCAAGCGAAGGACACTTTTCTTTGCTCGCTTTCTAGAGTGGGTGTCTCCATGGAAATTAAAGGAAATGGATTTTGTGCCACCTCCCCTGCCAATGGGGCCTGTCCCTCCTCAGTGACAATCTCAGCTTTCTTTGTGGTGACAGCTTCTAGCCCTGTTGCATCCAGACTTTTTCAAGGATGATCCAGTTCCTAGAGCACTGCTGGGTTCATTTCATAGCCTTGTTTCTATGAATGTATTTCCAAGGGGTTTGTGACCCCACTGACTAAGGGGCCCCTAATTTGGGAACTGTTGATCCAGAGGTCACAGCTCTGGTGTACTGGACAATGTAGAGACTTCCTTGATCGTATTTTCAACTGGAGACCTAGTGATGCCAAGGCTGATCTTTATGGGGAACCTAATCCTGCCTTCTTTCCCAGAAAAGTGAGACCTTTTTGGACTATACCTATGTGGTAGTGAAGGAACAACTTATGTGAAGCTCCGCTGCCTTCTGGCAGACAAAGAAAAGTGGCAAATGCCACTGAAATGTGCTCCCTCCCACAACGCTGACATTGGAGCAGGTCTAAATCACCGTGATGCTGCGGAGCACAAGGCCTTGGTTCAGTCAGCCCAGCTGGATTCAAACCTGCCACCACACAACAGCACCATAAAACCAGCCCCAGGACTGCAAGCTAACAGGTAAAATTCAGGTTCTGTTGTTAGTGGTGTGAGATGAAGCTTGTAGAAACGGCGGTCAGATCGCCTCTCAGACTTCTTAGTTTATCTAACCAGCTTGTGCTTCCCACACCAGCCAGGCTGGGGAAAACGCACCATTGCTCAAGATGCACCATTTACCCGAGTAATGACGCAGATCCTGGGTCTCCTCCTGCCTGCAAGGAAGCAGCTGAGCCCATGGCCATGGGAATGCAGGAGAACCAGTTTTGAGTGCCAGCCACATGCAGTGGCCCGAGAGGAGTTCATGTCACAGCCAACCTCAGAGAGGTCCCCAACATAGAAACCCTCCAAAAATCCAGCCCTGTTTAGTACTGATCTCCTAGTGATGGGAACCCCCAAATTTACATGCTGCAGATGAAACAAAGTGGCAGAGTCCAATTACTGACACCTCTTGGCTCTTGATTCTGATGTTACTAATTAACAACTCCGAGCATGCCCCAAGGACCTTCCCTTTGAGACACGGACCACGGAGCTCTGCCCTGCAGAGAGGGCAGTGACAGAGGTGGGCAGATGTCTGGGGCACTGGCCCTGCCCCTGTACAAGGAGCCCTTTTGATTCACTATGCTGCCACTCCCCCTGGGTAGAGCTTCTTGCGCATCATCCAATCTTATTCCACCAGATGCACAAACCTAAGGTCATCACTGTAGAGAAACTGCCAGAGCACGTGTCTCTGCTGAGCCATAGTGATCCACACCTGGTTTCTCACCTCCTCTCTGATCTCCTCCTCCCCTTTCCTCAGCAAGAAGCTCAGTAAAGCAATGGTTACCACTGTCTGGGAGCAACACTGCTGTGGTTACCAGCACATAACTTGGAGTTCTGCAGCTCCATGGCGATGACAATGTTTGGTTTGGATTTGGTTTTTTTTCCCCACCTAGGACCACTCGGGTTTCCTCTATGACCTGCTATAACAACTCCTCCCCCAAAACGATGCTGCTCTCAAGCACCGCTGCTCATTGCTTCCCCATCCCAAAGAGACGCTGTGGTGTGCCGGATAAGGCGCTCCAACTCGCAAAGCTGCGCCTTCCCTGTCAGTTGGGAACGCTTGTAATTACAATTCCCATTATTGTAAATTGTGTATGCAGTCCTGTAAAACACGACACTTTAATCCTATTAATTGCCGTTTCGAATTCTTGCCAGCAATTTACCCTCCACTCCCCCACCCCCAAACACCCAACACCCAAAAAGAAATGATTCAGTCAAATCTGTAGCAGGACACCCCAGCTACAAGAGAGCCCAGGCTGCTGCAGCTAGGTTTGGGGCTCCTGATCAGCTGTCCTGAGGCACAGTTCACAGAGGGTTGTAGGGTCTTTCTCCCAGCTGCCAGCAAGGTCTGCTCTTCCCATGAGATTAGTACCACCAAGGCTCTGATAAAACCCAGCCTAATGGATGGCAGCTGCTTCACCCCCTTCCCCACCCTGCTCAGCCTCACCCTTCCCCAGAGGGTGTTTGAGCTTAACTAGTTCAACCCCTGAGCTTAGACCCCTTTCTGGTCCCCAATCATGGAATCATTAAGGTTGGAAAAGACCTTTAAGAACATTAAGTCCAACCATCAACCTACCACCACCATGTCCACTAACCAATGCTCAGCTCTGCCTCATGGCTGACTTCTACTCCACACCCCTCAGGCTGCCAGGAAGGAGTGTGCTAGCTTGCCTGGTTCAGCACCCCAGAAATGACCCCCAAAATGACCTAAAACCTCTCTGTGTGCACTTTGCAGGCATAGGTGGCTTAGTTCCTATCTCCTGCCCAAATTTCAGCTTTCTTCCTAGGAAGAAGTGCTTGTCCTTCACCTCACCCATTTCCTGAGCACTTCCAGTGTCTGGCCCTGTTTGAGCTGTTATGTCCTTGGTGACTGTCACCTTCTTCTTCCCTCCCACCACAAGTCCCGTCAGCAGCAGGAACCCGAGTCCTGTCCTTGCAAACTGCTTTGGAGCCCTGTAAGTGGAAAATAATGTAGCAGATGCAAAAGGTCTGTATGTAGCAAAGGCTGAGTGGGTTTTAAATGCCAGTAATTTTTCTGTCTGGAGCATACGTGAGGACCCCAAAGGGTTTTGCAAATGATGGTGAGGCTCAGATCATGTCATGATGTGGGAAGACAAAGAAACCATGTCTAATCTGAAATGGAAGCAAAGGGTGAGGAGCCAGGAAGGGGACGGGGGTCCTGCTTGCCTTTGTTTTCTCCTACACGTGGGACATCTCACTGGGTTCAGAGGGGAAGAAAGGGAACACCAGGACCTCAGCCCCTCTTTAAGTGAGTTGTTCTCCACCCAAAAAAGAAAAAGCAGGGTGGAGCACACAAAAGCACGACACGGACATCCTCCCCAGAGCCAGGTGCTAGCACAAGTGCTGCATCTGACTCTTTTCTAGTCCCTCACTGAGTGGACTTTCATCATACTCATAATTAGGGATAATAATTTAAAGAGATAGTTGAATACCCAAATCTGCTAATCCTTTAGTGGAGCCTCTCTCCTTTAATCTCTCTCTGATTCACTGACACGTAAAAATGTAGCCAGGCACCCACTGCCCTCATTAGAGGGAATCTTTACCCTCCTCCTCTCGGTCTCGGAGGCATGCCAGGGATGAACTGAGGGCACAAAAGCAGCCTTCTGACTGCTTGAGACATGCAGGAACTTTGAAAACCATCAGCCTGGGCTTGTTTCAAGACCGATGTCACAACAGAGGCTGGTTGTCATGGTAACAGGTTATCAGCTATCAAAAAGATATCGCAAGGAGAGGTGGCAACTGGGGTGGAGAGAGGACGGACACACAGTAAGAAAGGGGATGCCAAAGGGTGTCTTTGCCCCCCGATGAGTGGGGAGACCTGTCCTCCACTTAGAAGAGGCTGGAAAAATCCATCCCTCTCCTTTGGTTCCTGTGCAGGTGCCAACAGGCAGCAGATCAAGATGGCTTTTGAGCACAGGAGAGAGGAGATGCAGAAGTGCAGGCTTCTGGTTTCCTCTGCTATAGAGGTCAGGGAGAGGAGGTTCCCATAGTGCCTTTTCCCTGGCAAGGCTGGAGAACTTTACAGGGGAGAGAAAACAACTGATGCAAAGAAGGAGGGGTTGTGAGGCAATGACGAGCCTCAAACTCTCCTGTACAAATAGTCCTGAGCCCTCCATTTGGAGGGAGATCAGAGCCTACAGCCTGGTGGTTGGGAACTGGGGCTGTGGGGAGGATGAAGGCATTGGGGCTGTGAGGAGGATGAAGGCAGCTCTGACTTCTCCAAGCCTCCTGCTGCATCTGACCAGATGAACATCCTCCCCTTTGCTATCATTTCCACTGGCGCAATGGGCCACCCCACTCTTCCTGTGACAAAGCTTGGTTTCCCACCAACACGGTGCTTTTGCATGTCTCCTCCAGCCCTTTTGTTAGTGTCTTGCCCACCGTGCACCCACGATGGGCAGCAGGAAGCCCTGCTCTTGGGACCAGCAATACCAGTGCCAGCTGACAGGCAAGAGCTGATGCACTTGCTGGTCTAGAAGCAGTCACAAGTGGGAAGCCATTGTTAATTAATCAGATATGCCACGTAATGGCATTAATTACAATCAATATATTAGATGATAGAGAAGATGAATATGCTGCACAATGTCTGTCAGATAGCAAATACATCCACATGTCCCAACACAGACACACACAGTCCCCAGGACACCCGTGCTTTTCGCCGGATCCTCACTGGTTGACGACAGCTTTGAGCTCTCTTTTTGCCTCTGCTTTTGGGATCCTGATGACGTCCTCTGCCCTGCCTTCTCCTGGGTTCACCATTCTAGTTTGCCTCCCTCTCTCTTCCCTGCGCCCTGCCTGTATTCCTTGTTTTTCTCCAGTGACGTAATTTAGAGAGCTGCTCTGAGAAGCACCCGTCTCATCCACACACGCCTCCATCTCCAGGGCTGGCGAAGGCTTCGGGAACGGCTGGGAATGAGACCTTGATGTGCTGTTCTGTAGGTGGGCAGTGAGGGCTGTGCTGCTCCTCTCAGAGGTCCTCTGCTCCACCAGAAAAGCACGTTAGCCTTCATCAGAGCTGAGTGACAGTAGAGACTTCCTAAAAATGCAACACGCTCCTACCATTCATCTCAATTGCTCTTCTCATGTTTTTCTGAGGAGCAAACTCCTCTTCTCCCGGTGTCCCTCATCCCAAGAGCAAGAATTTTGGGCTGGAAAGGCATCTGCACTTGGGTAAAGGGTCCTTCCAGAAAAAACACTCCTTCCTTCCTACATATGCAGCCACAACCCCCCTGCACAAGCTGGAAGGGTAATGCGTTTTCTCTGGCAGCTGCCACCGCAGAAGTAAGAGGCATCTTTGAGATAACAAGACTTCATTTCAAGCAGGAACAGTTTTCATGGCAGGCAGAGTGAATAAATGTAAGACAGACGTCTATTCTTGCTTCAAGTCCTGCTCTCCCTGACACATACGGAAAAGAAACCCCAGACATACCAAAAACTTTGACAGAGATAATGACCAGCCTAGGTTTAAAAAAGGAAAATCATGTCTTTATCTTGGATTTAAAAAAAAAAGAAAACTAAATGTATTCCATTAAAGCAGATGAGCGGATATGAAAAACACTTTTGGAGGCTAAATAATAATAAAAATAATAAAAAACCCCCAATGAATTGGCAGAAAAGCCTAGTGAGTCATTTAATGTTCTCCATGCAGCCAGCAGGAGCTGAGTAACGTGTGCCTCTCCGCAGCATGATCGTGGGGCAGGGCGCTCAGGGAGGGTGTGTTCGAACCCACCACGTTTTCGGCTGTGAAGAACTTCTGTGAAGAACAACTGGCCCTTTCCCAGTCGTGCTCAGAGAGCCGAGTTTGGGCTGGAGGGGAGGTTTCCCACCTGCACTGGAGCCACGATGAAGTGAGCTGGGATCTGTTTTCCGACGGTGAACAAAGCAGCCTGTGCAGCAGGTCTGCCGTGCCCCAGGAAGGCAGCGCCGGCAGGGCAGGAGCAGGGCTGGAGACCCCCAGCAGAGTCTGTGTGATCTCCTACCACGCATGAAGGCTGAAGGTATAATTGCATACAGAGGTTGCTTTGGGGCTGAGGAAGGCCAACGACCTCCTCTGAGTGAAGGAGAAATGCAAATCGGTCACTCTGGGATGGACCAGCAAGCATGGCCAGGTTCACCCTCACTCAGCTGCCCTCCTGCCACCTTTTCTGGACCCTGATTTGTGGGGCTGCGAGGTGCCTGGGGTTAATTCTGGGTGGAGGGGTCTCTCACATTGTGTGGGGCAACAGGAGACTGCTTCCCATAGAGACCAGACACCTTAGTGACCGCCTCAGCTTGTACTTGCCATGTTTTCCTGAGGTCCCTGGAAAGCTGAAGCTACCCGTTTAAAGGGGACCTGCAATTTATCAGTGGAAAAATACAGTCTCTGTAAGTCCTTTGAACACCAGCCAGAAAGGCAGCTGAATCAAAGGCCCTCGGACATGCCCAGATGTGGGTGCTGAGGGTACCAAAACTAGGGAGAGTACAAAATGTGTCTGATGTAACTTCCCAGGCTGTGCTACTGAGAGCTCAGTCAACCGTCACCCTCCCCAAAATTACTGGAAAGGCACCATTTATGTAACACAAAGCATTGTGGCAGTGGAGAAGCAATGCTACCTTTACTTAGTGGAGGATGAAATGGAGTTGGGGTAAGTATGTCCTGCAATTAATTTACCGCAGAGCTGGGCAGTGGGTCCTCATATGTCTCTCTGATACTCAAGCAAGGAGGAGACAAAGATAATGCTGAGGGCTGGGTGAAACAAAGAGAGGATGAGAGCTTGAAGGGTAGCATCTGCTGCCCCTCGGTCAAGCCCAGGAAGGGAGCTTTATTACCAGGTGCACTTCTTGGGAGTGTTTGGGGCTTTTTTTCTAGCAGAGGGGATGAGGCATATTCATAACTTCAGGTGCTGGAGAGGCTGCACTGCCTTGAACAGATGGCTGAGGTACAGCGGGACCGTCACTAGAAGCTACCTGTGAAGAGCCTGCACTAGCTACAGGTAATTAGCTACAGCTAATGACAAACCCAGTTGCCTTCTGATCAGTTGGGCTTGTCCTCAGATAGCCATGTCTTGACAGACCACCAGTTGGACAGTGAGTGGAAGTTTAAATACTGACCGCAATGATTTGCATCTTACCTCTCTTCTCTCTACAAAGCCATGAAGGCTGAGACAAGCCGAGACAAGGTCTTGGTGTCCGTGCCTGCTGTGCCCTTGTTCATGAGAGCAGGAGCTGGACCAGAGCAAATCTTGGCTCCTCTCTATGCCTCCTGACAGCAGACCTGGCTACTTAGGTGGGATGAAGAGTGCGTGTGGAGATCGAGGCCTTTCCCAGATTTAATACTCTGTGTTCAAAGGAAGCTTTAGTCTGATTAAGATCTAGGATGACATTTCTTTAACTAGAAGTGGATTACAAAGATAAACTAACTGATTCATGGCTCTAGTTTTTGATTAGGGAGAAGAAACCAGAGATGATGAAATAGTTGTACGTTCAAAGTTATTTTTATTTTTACTAGTGGATGAATCTCAAATGACTAAAACAAACAAATCCAGACAGGATTAACCAGCTGTAAGTACAGAATTGCATACCTAACGTTGGAGTCTCAAATCCTCCTCTCCCAGGTAAAACTTCATGCCACCTTCCTCCTACTTGTAGCCATGTTATTTATTATTTTTGGCAAATGGGTACTGGGTGTGTGAAGAATGGTAGGGTTATGGACTCTGGGACATAAAATGGTGGGTGATTTATGCAAGACTTTTCTGAACTGACTGTTATAGAGGAGTCTTTGAACTTGGGTAGATCAAGTTGCATGACTCCAAGGCAAGCCTCAGTCTCAAAAAAAAGGACTCGGCCTTCTCTTACAAGTAGGTTTCTTCTTCTTGTTATTCCTACTGAGAGGCTGTTTCTGAATCCCTCTCCTTTGGGAACAAGTGCTGGCGGCTAGCGTACATCACTCTTTTGCGCTGTGGTCTCCCACCCCCAGCAGATCTAGAATAGTCTGGCGTCTCTCCTCCAGACTTTGCTTTCTTAGGCTAAACACATGGCTGGCGTCTTCCTCTTATCTGATGGAGTCTCCATGCCTGTGGCCACCCCAGAAACTCTCCTCTGCCCAGGCCTCCCCAGGACGGCTTGCTAATGCCATGGTCATGATTTTCATGCCTCTGCAGGAAACACCTGACCTGCTAGATCCAGCATCGTCCTTTCCAGCTGCAACACTGGAAGTCCAGGCTGTTGTTCCCTGTAGCCCTACTCCGTTTCATGTAATTTCTATTACCTAGAGTAATCTAAAACTGAGACTCTCATTCTCCTCTCCACGGCCAATGCCTCTGAACCTCATGTCATCCTTAGATTTCATTAGTGCATTCCT
>NW_010522740.1:22315-36257 GCF_000687285.1 Phaethon lepturus
GCAAGAGCCCACAAAGCTACTCTGTCCTTCAATCAGGCTTTCCCTGCCCCTCAGGAAACCTGATAAGCAAAACCCACCACGCCAGCAGCCATGGCTAGGGTTGTGCTAGCCAGTGCAGGGACTGCAGTTCCAGTGCTTATTCTGGAAGTGTCCAGACATGGAGAAAGCTAGAAAGATTGTAACTGTCTGTTACACATAAATTTGCTTTCTTTTCCTTTTTTCTCATCTTTTATTTTTACACCTTGTGTTTTCCCAATCTTCTTATGTTCTTTGTCTTTAAGATGCAAAAAGGAATGTGAATCCATACACGCATATACTGTGAACACCGATGATCGCTGCAAGGAAAAGCATCTTTGCATTGGAGATTTCCTCAGTGCTGAACAGTCCCTTCTGTAGTCTAGTGGGTTTAGTGTTCACAGGTCCCCTGAGGCTTGAAGTTATCACCCATGACCTTAAGTATGTGTCGTTAAACATCCTATCCTCTGTGTTTTGTGGAAGCCCAGGGGGGAGGCAGAGGGGGCATTTTAAGCACCACAGGCGCACTGACTTCTAAGGATCAGCACTCTGATTCACTCTTCCTGCCCAGACAGCTAATAATCTCTTTGACTAGGAGATTAATGCACTAGGCATGAAATCCCGCAACCACTTCTCCATCACATGATGTGACATGTAGGAAGCATTTCCCGGGCTGCCACTCAACCATCACCATACCACCTCCTGGGAAAGCAGATTCTTCCTCTGGAAAAGTCCAGTTGCTCTGGAAAGTCCAGTACCACCTGAAGGCATCAAATTTACTGCCCAATGTACAACTAACCTACTTGACACATGGAGAGGAGGTGTACATATGTCAATAGGTAACTGGAAATGTGGCAGATTAGAGCCCAAAGCAGGGAGGCAGTGGACTGCCACTAAAAGTAGTAATTTACCCTCAATGCCACTAGTGTTGGCAGGCCTACCACAATTTAATAACTCCAAGTCTAGGCAGACTGCAGGAGCAGTGATTTCCCTAGCCTGGCGAGTGGCCCAGACACTTGTTTGGATGCCCTTTAGTCAGGACACTGATGTTTGGATGCCCTGTCCAAAAGCATCATGAGAACTTTCATGCCCACCAGTGGGAACAGGCACTGCCATTCTGACTGAAAGCAAGCTTCTTGAGATAAACACAAGCCCTAACGTCACACTGGGGATTGGAGGCAGGTGGGGGATGTCTCCTTAGCTCAGTAACACTGCTCCAGGCAGTCCGTTGGGTCTGGAATGGAAGGGTCCCCAAGCAGCAGGCAGACCCATTGTGGTGACACCAGGATCACTTCCAACAATTGCTCTTCTTTCTACCCTCCCTGAGGCTTTGAGCAGTTTTCTGCTTAGTCTTCTCCCTCACTAAATCTTTCAATGTGTGGTCCTGAGGACTTCTGAGTCTTGAGGACTCGTCCTTGGCACTGTTTGGCTAGCTGGACATCCCTTTCCTGACTCTTCACAAACCCGAGAGAAGAGGACAGGAAAGGCTTTGGGGACCTGACACAAAACAATCTGAGTGCATTAAACCAAATCATCTAGTAAGGGATTCACGTTTCACAGACAACATCACAAACAGCATGCAAAGATATGGGATTAGACATCTTTCAGTCCCCAGCTCAGAGGCCTATCCCACCCACTGCTCCTGGGTAGCAGCAATGACAGCATGTTTTCACATTGCCAGGATGAGAAACCGTGCATTTACACTGAGGGAGAAACTTGCAATCATGGAGTGTGGCTTGGCCAGAAATCCAGAGGCAGAGATCCTCTTCAAGACTTGGCATGTCTGCTCAGGCAGGACATGTCCTGGCTTTAGAGCAGTTCTGTTATTTGGGACCCTGGTCCCAGTGTCTCCCAGTAGGAGCTCATGAAAGTAGTGATGGGAACAGTTACATGAAACTGCTCAAACTTACAAACTTACGATAAGTTTCAGGCTGAGCTTTGGATCAACACTTATTCCTTCCAGATTGCTTCACTCATCCCTCCTGGGTACTCTTGATCAAATCACAAAAATGCTGAGCAGATTCTTACAACATACTTTCTAATAAGCCCTTTAAGAAAGCAGAGCTGACAGCATCTTACAGTTTTTTCTTCTTTCTTCTTTTTTAAAACTAGCTCCACAGCCTCTGCCAAATGCAAGGATGCCAAGTATGATCAGGCTGTGGATGGCACCATTCGTTTCTGTCAATCCTCTTCATGCTAGAGGAGCAGACAGGACATATGGGCCTATCCTTAGCGAAGTGTACGCAAGAAATAAACAGGAGATTTCTGCAAATCAGTAAACTTCAAAGTGCAAGATTAACCCACGGACAGCCAGATGCAGAGAGGAGCTGCGATAAATTGGGAAAGTTAAGAAATGTTCTTTTACCTCCAGTTGCTGTAAATACATCCCGGAAGGGGATACGGTGGAGAGGAGAGATCTCCAAAACCATACTGTACTGTACTTCATCTCCAGGGATCAGGGTCTGGCAAATCAGCATCTCAGACAGAGTGTGTTTAGCCTCTCAAACACAGCCTGCGCCTTATCCTCATGTCTTGAGGTTAGTCTGGTCATCTGGATCATCTGGAGTGTACCCTGATTCCCCACAACCCTCCTACCATTTCACAGGTGAAAAGCAGAACTGTGAGTCCATGGTTGGGAAAACTTGCCTCATTGGTGAGTGGAGAGAGACGCTTAATCTGCTTAGCTTAATGAAGAGAAGGTGAAGACGTGACGTGACTGCAATCTGTTAAGTACTACCACTGGGAGAATGCTTTTAACAGTGGAGGGCTTTTTAATCCAGTAGACAGGCAGAATGAGATGCAGTGGATGGAAGATGAAGGCAGGCAGATACAACCTAGAAATAAACTGCATTTTTTTTGAAACAGTGAAAGCAATTAACTATTAAAGAAACTATAGCGAGATGCACTAGGTCCCCCAGCTCCTGAAGGCTTAAACGAAACTTGGTTATGTTTGAAATGATAGGTGTCAGTGGGTCTGAAATGGGGGGTACCTCGTAGAATTTCACACCACAGAGAAACCAGGCTAGCTGGTTTATAAAAAATCCACTTAAAAAAATCCATTAATTTACCTTTGCTTCCCAAAGGCTTCTGAATGTCTGTTTAATAGCTGTTGCCTTCCAGCCATGAGTTGTGCATCATGTGGCTACAGACGTTCTCCACGGGAGAACATTAATCAGGTTCCTAATCACTTGCACATACTCCTCCTCTCCCGTTTCAGTTTCCAACGGCCCTACGGTAACCATGACCTCCGCTCCACACCTATACGTGACCAGAATAACCTGCCTCCTCTTGCAGCCCACCCCTGTGCTCTCTTCTCGCACTGTTTTCTCCTTGCATCTCCTAGGTGCAGACATTCCCTGCCCCTCCCCTGGATCTTCTCAGAGGCCATAAATGCATTCAACTCAGCCAGAACATCCAGAAAAATGGTCTTGCTGGCACTCATCTGGTGACCAACGGGCCACACGAGCGCTGTTGAGAGAATTGAGGACTTTCTCTCCTAGTTACCACCGCTGTGGCAATGAGATGTCCCACGGGCGTTTTCCATTCTCATTGGCACACTGAGCACCTGCCAGAGACCTTCTTGTCCAAACCCTTTGAGACACTTTGGCAGTCCAGCCCTGCATCCCTTCCCCAGGGCATGATGTGCTTGTGCAGTAATGTGTGCAAAAACGGATGCACCAGTTCCTGCCCTGCCCCAACTTTCGCAGTGACTGCCAATGGTCTGTCCAGTTCTCTAGCCCAAACTCTGGGACATCCATGGGATTTTAGCATGAAGGCGTTCAACCCAGTGCTCAGTCACACCTGCAGTATCAACCTTTGGTCAGAACTGAAGTCTTTTGGATTATCCCAGCACATACTTCAGCCAGCATATGTCAGATACATCCCACCATTTTCAGCAGCCTCATACACTGCTGAATTTCATTCTTCCATTTCTCCTCCACAGTCAGGGCTACCTGACCTCTGCTCTCTCATCACTACCATCTCTATAGTGTCACATATCCCCCCATCATGACTTTTGTCATCTCATCAGATATCAGATTCCCACCAGGTTTTGCTCTTCCCTTTTTAGCATGGTTTGCAATGGGAATGGGGTTTACGAGACCGCGTTGCTGGTAACAAACACATGGGTCTGTGTATAACACCCAATAGCTCATTTTCAAGTCATTGGCCACTTTCAGCCAAATTTGGCAAGGACTGGAAGGCTCCAAGACAATAAATCTGCTTATGTTTCTTGAAAATAGGGGAATGCATAGAAGAGAGAAACCTTGTTAAAAACTACCAATGTAGAAAAATCAATGGACTGAGTTATATTCCTTAATAGGCTCTGGAGTGGCGTATACACACAAGATGGAAATAACACAAAGAGAAGTGTCAGAAATGCCCTGGTATCCTGGAAATTGCTTCAGTTCAGTTCACATGATTAAGCACCAGAGAATTTGACTGCAAGGCACAGAGGAAAGCAGCCTTGATCAGCCTTGATCCACCCTTTTCTTCAAGACCTCCACAGGGTCTTTTGCTCCTGGAAACCACAGAGCTACGACCAGGGTGCCAGCACTGGACACAATGTTTGCTGAGGCTGTTGGTGAGGAATCCTCCCATCTTGGGGACATCTAATTAGCAGGAAGAGCACATCTTCCAGATTCCTCCGGAGTTCCCTCTCCACCTGCAAAGCCCACACCCCGGGCGACAGGGTGGTGCACTGAGGAGTAGAGAAGACAGAGACTTCACCAAAAGAGAGACCGGGAGTTTTCCTTCTGCAGGGTGCCCGTAGGTGTCTGGCGGTTTTACTACATGAGCAAAGCCTGTCTGCCAAGAGCAGAGGGGAATCCAGGGACGGGGGATTCCTGCCTTGTGCAAAGCCACTCCAGCGGGACGGCACTCGCAGGGCAGAGCTGGAGAGCTGAACAGTGGGCCCAGCAAGAGCTAATACAGCCACTGGGACTTACAAGTCATCCCAACAGGGCCACCGCTCTGACGCTAGGTCAGGTGTGACTGTACCATGCCCCCAGCCTGACCGGGAGGTGGAAAGCGCTCCGAGACACGCAGCTCCCGCTGTATGCCAACATGCGCTGCACAGCTGGGACAGCCACTGGCGTCCTGTTCCTTCGTAACGACCCAGTGTTATGTGTGGCTGTGACATGGCTTCTGGCCACATGCTGGCCCTGCTTGAGGCTGATCCTTGGACTCCTTCTTGGATTTATCTGGATGCCCAGTAATTCCCTTGTCTTGGCTGCTCCTGGGATGGCACGGTCTGAGCTGTCATGCTTTCCCAGTGCTGCCCTGGGGGTTTTCCGCCACGCTTGGGTTTAATCTGTGCAAAGCCGGGGCATGCCACACAGAAAAGCAGGGCCAAGGGCTCAGCAGGCGACGTACTCGGAGGAGGAGAGGGAACCAAGCAGATGCGAGGGCAAGAAAACGTGAGTGCTGGGCATTACTTCCAGTAATTACACTAATCACACCACTTCTCCTGCCTCCTGTCCTCAGCACAACAGCCTGTCCCCAGACTCCCACGCCAATACTCCCACCCCGTGCTCGAGCAGCCCCGGCCCGGATACGGCAGCACCCTCGCGTCCCTGTCCTTCAGACCAGCTCTCCCTGGGCTCTGGCGCAGTTCACGCGCCGGGCCTCTGCGTGAACCGGAAAGCACCCAGTTGCCTTTAGCTCTGCTGAAAGCCTATATTCCCGAAAACTGCCACTCTCTCCAGACACAGCCAGGGCCTCTGTCGCAGCCTGCAGAGACCACAGCTATACCTGGGAGAGGCCCTGGTGTGCAAGCGCGTACGTGGAGCCACTGGAAAGAGCCTCAGTGCCACTGCAGCAGCGAGGAAACGGCACTGCTTGATCCCCAGGGCCTCTGAACTCCCTTGTCGGTCTCCGCTTTGCGCCCTCCTGCTTGGAGAAAGAGCATCAAAAGGTGTCAGTTGCTACGTAGGAAAAGGAGGAGGAAGGGCTGGTGAGCAGAGCGCGCTGCCGCTCCCAGCAGCGGCCGGCGGAGCGGGAGAGGGGTATGCCGGGGAGAGAAACAGGCATGACTTTCAAAGGGAAACTGGCGGGGTATTGTGCACGATTTTCCAGTTCTTCCTACCTACCCAGGCTCCCTGGTCGCTCCGTGACACTTGGAGCAGCCTCCTGGAAGCACATTTTTGCACCGCGTGCTGCTGCCTTGCACGTTTTCCGGGCCGCCGCAGCTGCAGTGGGAACAGGAGGGGAGGAGAGCCACAACCACGTCACGTCGCTGGGGCCGCGCATGGCGCTGCGGGCGGGAGGGGTGGGACAGGGCAGAGAGAGCTCTCTTTTAGCCTCCCTGACGAAACGTCAGCCGGCTCTATTTCCCGTTACACCCTCGCTCCGAAAAGCCAGGCTGCACACATGAATTTGCTACTGTGGGGTTACTCCTCCAAAAGAGGCCGCTGCATAAATGTATTTATTTTAACGAGAAAACAAGCAGGATGGAAGGATTTGTTCTGAAACCCAGGGAGATACAGAAGCTTGTTGAAGAGGGAGAAGGCACAAGGATGGCGTGAACTAGTGCTAGCCATCCCCAGCTGCTGCTGAGTTTGGGGACATGAGTCCTGGGCTATGCCTGTTTTTTTCGGACCAGGGGCAGGGTTTTTAGGGTGGGATGGGTCACCTGGGCCACAGCTGTGGTTCTTCAAGACACCTCAGCTGCAAAAGAACCAGGTGCCATCAAACACCAGGCATGAATGCACTTGTGGGCATCCACGCCCATTTGAAGACAGTTTGAATAAAGCCCCAAGATACAATGAAGAGTCACTTAATGCCAAGGAGATTATGACCTATTGGACAATGCAGCTCATTAAAGTGAAGGGCTGGCAAGCTAGAGAGAGTGAAAAACTGCATTTCCTGAAGGTGAACTTCCTAAAAAGACTCATATTTAAAGGCAGCAGGTTCTCCTTTGGCAGCCCTTTTAGGCTGGGATGTAGAGCAGAGGATGGGGGTGAGTCATTACAGCCTTTTTTTACCCTTAGCAGATAAGGAAACTGAGGCACAGGCAGCCAATTAGATGGAGATAATCAGTGCATTTGAGAGAGCTAATGTGGAGGCATGCAAACTTCTCTTCCAGGCCATAAACATCTGTAGTTAATGACAAAATGTTAATTACCGGCAATCAGCTAATGAGGGTGAAAGCTGAACTAATTTTCTGCTGCCTGAAACGCTACTCTAGACCATGTTTTGCCCATCAGCTGAACTGCTATTTAAAAAGAGGATGAAAAGCAAAAGGGAAAAAGAAGCGTTTTGGCACCTCGCTCTGCCTCCCCTGCCAGACCAGATTAGTGTGGGGGGAACTTCTCTGGTGCAGACAAGCCCTAGTTCATTTTCCTGTGTCAGGCAGTGAATCAGCTATGAGCCAAATACTGGGGTCAGGGAACCTGCTGCCCCGTCCTGCCTCCCACTGAGATCAGCTCAAATGACTCTGTGCAAGGGTGGAAATCTTGGTTCTTCCTTGCGCTCAGTAGAGACTCTGAGCAGCTCTGCTCTCTATAGAGGGACGGGGACAATCTGCTGCCCCTCTTTTCACCCATCTAGGGTCCCAGCCCCTCTCAGCTACGGCACGGGGCAGGTCTAAGTCACCCCATTCTTGCACTTTGAAGCAGCAGCTGGAGACGGCTCTCCTGGAGCAGTAAGCCGGCACGTATTGCTGCTGTGCATGAGTAACCAGCGGCTATTCTGGAGGAGGCTGTGCGCTACTGCCGGGCAGAATGATTCATCTGTATGTCATGGACAAGGTGGCGATAGCCCTGTAACAACAGGCAGAGCCATGGGGTAATTTGTCATTATGGCGACGATCAGCCTTGGACTGATCAGCCTGGGTGGTCACATCTCCAATGCATGCAAATAAAACCTCTCCATGGCACCGAGGAGGGAAAGATGCCAAACTGGAGTCACTGAGGATCTGGCCCCGGTGGGAACCCTGGATAGGTATAGTGTACAAAGTGGTTTTGGGGCTATGGAGATGTTTAATAAAGTCTTCCGCAGTGAGCTAGGGGGTTGGAGATTAGCCATCAGTGTTGCTTATGGCACAGTAAAACCAACTTTGACTGGCACTGTGCTTTACCCTGCCCTGGCACAGCAGGTTCATGGTAGCCCCATGCTCTGGGACCAGAAATGCCAGGCTGAATCTCAAGCAAGACGAACAGCTAAATGTCCCTTATCCTCCGACCCAGTTGCCAGGAGCAGCTAACTCTGAAAACTGCTACCTCCAAAATTCACTTTTAAATCTGGTGTTTCAGATCAGCCCCAAGCCCTCACAGCCCACATCCCCAGGGACAGGTGTGTGGCCCCTTTCCCACCTGCACATCAAACCTATGTGCGCATTCCTCATGCAGCTCATCCAGGCTGCTCTCCCGCGAGCCCTTCTCCGCACCCCTCGGGGAGCCCGAGCTGGCACCCAAGTGGCTGCCGCACCTCCAAACCCAGCGGGTGCCTCTCAGGCACTAACGCCAACAGATGTGTTTTCTGCCCTGCTACCAGCTGAAGAAAAACCCTCGTGATTAAGCTGGTTCCCAGTTTTTTGGTAAAGTTCACCCCTTTGTGGACTAACCTCCCCACCGCTGCGATGCTGACTGTCAATCAACTCCTACTGCTGGTGCAATTAATTCCATCTCCCTGTGCAGCCCCAGTTCACCGCGTGCAGGGAGAGCTATCACATTTCATGCTCTAAAGGGCTTAACACCCCTCTACACACACATGCAGCCACACACTAGCAGGGTGGCCGGCAGGGTGATTTGAAACAGACCGAAGGAATGGGAGATAAGCGGGTTTCCTCATAGATGAGGCCACCCTAAATCAGATTTAGGGGGTGAGAAGACAAAGCAAACGCGAGCTGCTCCTGTGCAGCGTGACACACTCACCATAACACACATAAACCTCTCACCCAGGGCAAGGCTGCATCCACCCAACAGGCCCTGGGGGTGAGGATTACCTGAGCTCTGCATCTTCTCACTTGGGCCACTTGTAACTTGTTTTATGAGCCAGCAGCTGCTGCAGTGTCCCAGCAGTCCTCCCCCCGATTAAAAGCTACCTGCCTTGCAAAGGGGCCAGGTGGAGAGGTGGCTGGGGCCACGAAGCAGAGGACAGCAAGTATGTTTAGGGTTTAGCTCTGCAGAGAGCATCCCTCACCTTGGCACTAGGGCTGGGGATCCAGCTGTGCAGGCTGAGCTGGAGCAGGAGGGATGCATCCCACCACACTGTGGCAGCCCTGAGCTCGGGGAGCTACGGTGAGCTCAGGGATGGCTCCGCCGCCAGCAGGTCCCCGCAGCTGGCTTGGCTGCTTGGTACCAGGTTTTCACCTCATCTGGCAGCCTGGGGAGGCAGCGCAGAATGACTGGTAGAAAATGCATTTAATAAAAACGTGGGGCTGTTTTCCATGTGCTTTCATCCAAGGCTGTCCAGGTGCCATGCAATCTTTAATACGCTAAACATCCTAATTCCTGTCAGAGCTAGCTACTCTCATCTGCATTTCACATATAGGGGAAAACGAGGCACGAGTGGGGCGAAGGGAGCAGCTGCAAACAGCAGGCAGATGGGATGTGCCAGGGACACTGGCTCTCCAGCCAGCAAACCTGCCCTTATTAAGCAACTCCAGAAGGTGGGAAGTGCCCCTTTACTCTGGCAAGGGGATCTCCATGTAATTACCAGCATTTTGTGAGCCAAGCCAGTGAGGACACGGGGAGGCCAAGCAGAGAGGCAGGACTGGGGCTGGGCAGCCCGTGCTGGGGCCACACATAGGATGGAGACCGGGGCAAGGGGGTGGCAGAGCTGCCTGTCAGGGTGTCCTGTTCCTGGCGGCTCTGTCCCCACCCAAAGCCAGGCTACCCCACCACCCGGGGTGCCTGGAGGTGCGATGCTCGGACATCACCCATGTGCTGCAGAGGGAGAGCCCCGGCCAGAGCTGGGCAAGCAGCAGGCAGCTGGGAAGGAACAGAGAAAATAATCTTTGAGGGGGAAAAAAAATCACTTTGGGCCACAGCAGAGATGGCTACACTAGAAGTGAAAATCACAGGTGTTTTCTTCCACCCCATGGATACGTGCAGAGCTCACCAGGAGGGTGCATGATGGGTTTCTCTGCACCCAGCACTCCCTTGGCGGGGCTTAAAAGAGGAGACCGCTTTGCTGCAGAGCCCAGGACTGGGAGCCAGCACTGCCCTGACACCAAAACCCAATTCCTCCCCAAGACTCTTACAGCCAGCTCCAAAGTTCCCCAAATTCACCACAGTTCCTAGCAATGCCACCGTCCTCTGGTCTGATGCCACAGAAAAATACTTCTGGACTACTGCTACAACTACTATTGTTGTTATCTTTATTAATCAATAATAATACCTTTATTTCCCAGTATATCCTTTCTTATTTATCCTCTGTCTTATTTACGTCCTGAGCTTGTAATTAGATCTGGTCGAGCGGCTGCCGAAACCCAGCCGCGCTCTGGCAGACAAGTCCCTTTCAGGGCAGGAACAATTTGACCGACTTCAGTCAGCCTGCTTCAGGAGGGAGCCTCATGGAGTCGGGACCAAAGCCATCGGCTCCTCTAGCCAGCTCTGAGCTGAAAGGGCCGTAAGTACCTAACATCCCTCCAGGGAGACACAGAGACATCTGCTGCAGCTGTAAAAATATATAAAATGAGGCAAGGTTAATAGCAGCTATCTCGGGCATGTGCACACACATCTCCTTTTTTCACACTGTCTGAGGGCTGTGTAACTGTCGATGCCTTCACCTTGGCGGTCTCCCCGGGGAGAAGGGCCAGCACCGTGTCCCCAGTGCCCAGGCGGTAGCTGGCGCCTGGGCAGAGACTCACTGCAGGCCAGACGGGAGGTCTCTGGCAGAGCAGGGGTTTAAACCGCAGGCTTCCAAGTGCCAGGCAAGAGGTTTCACCTTGGCACCATCCTTCCTTCCTTTACCCAGCCCGTACTCCTCTCCCTGGCTTCACATTCATCGCCTTTCTAACAAAACCTGTTAGTCCTACCCAGCCTGACAGAACCCCTTCAAAAACCACGGCAAATTCCTGAGCTAAGCCACCTTTTAGCAGTGAGAAGGAAGCCCGCCATGAGAGAGCTCTTGCTCTCAGAGAGAACAAAACTCGTTCTGCCTAATTGCTCCTGGCAGCGCGCTCTACCGTAACGAAGGTGGGACCACGGCGGCAGGGGAAGGCAGCGCTACTCGTCTGCAGCGAGCCTCGAAATCCGCCCTTTTGTGCTAAAAGCACAATGCGAGGCTGGGCTCGCTCCTTCAAGTCGCTCACGCTGCGAGAGCAGCGCCTGCCCTGAGCCAAAACCCGCCCCGCACGCATGCCCAGCTCTGGGCGCTGGGAGGCGGCTGCTCTCGCTTTATTCTTAATTTTGTGAAAAGCCTAAAATACGTCACGAGTGAGAATTCACATCATGGAAAGGCTTTTTCATAGACCCTTCGGACTCTGTTTTACGTGCCCAGTGGGCTCTGCAGCAGTTAATTTTGCCTCCCAGCTCCCAGGAGGGAAGGAGGGATGGAGGGAGGTGTTACTATTTGCGGTTTGCAAATAGGGCGGCGAGGTGGACGGCTGAGAAATGAAGTCTGTGGCCTGACCGTGCTTCTCGAAAGCATTAACACGCTTTTTTCCTTCTCACCCACTGGCACAGTGACATTTCACACTTCTGCTTGGCTCTGGCTCTCCAGAGACCTCGCAGCCATTCCCTAATGCCTCTCCTTTCACGGCAGCTTAAGTAAGAGTCAAAGCCCATGCCAAAATCGGGAAAATGGGTCCCCTGCAAACCTGCCATCTGATACCAAACCCCACACGGAGGCCGGGAGAGCTGACCTTGTCCAGGGACAGGCAAGCTGGGAGGGAAATTTTAAAAGAGGAAATTAATAGCAATTTAAAGGAATATGAATCAACTATTTCACACTTTAGAGCATATTGAGGAGGTTTGAAGGCCTGACTTTGGTTAAATAAAGGACTCTGTGGACACAAAACCAAATGGGTCTCAAGTAACCTAGACCTGGGGGCAGGCTAGAAATCAGTCGAGATTCCCCAGCCACCCCCAGCACAGGGATGCTCAGGGTCTGTTCCCGGCAAGAGCAGGGAGGGAAGAAACTCTCTGTCTGCTGATGCTGGGTATGCTCAGGGGATATGGGGGCTGCCTGTGATGGCCAGACCTGGCCGAGGTGAGCCCACGCTGCCTTTCCAGAGCTGTCCTTTTCATCTGGCTCTTCCACTGGGGCAGGCTGCATTTTGGCATTGCTCTCTCCCTTGGCAGAAGAGGACCAGAATAAAAATGTTTCACCTGCTCTGTTGAGGGAGCAAATAAGCAGCATTGCAAAACACACTTCAGGTGACCACACTCAAACCTTTTGGTTTTCGAACCTCACAGTCAGAAACTAGCATCCACGGGTAAACAGGGAAGGTTTTCCCTTGAAAGAAGGTGCTGCAGTGAGGCAGGGATATATCTCTTTTTTTTTTCCTGTGAACATCACAAATGAACTCCATTAAGCAGTGACTGAGCAGACGGCACTGAAAACAACCACCAAATTAAGCACGCCCACTCTACGGGGAGAGGTTTCACCTGCCTTCTCCTCCCACGCTCCTGCCAGGGAGGAAGGTGAAGATGAAGGGAGGGATACCCGGGAGAACCATTCCTGGAGGCTGGGCAAGCTACTGTGAGAGGTGGGGGTGGGGTGTGCAGGTGATGTGCATGTGCCAGAGGGGAAAGAGCCCTGTGTGAGGACAGTCACAAGTGTGATGAGTTGGCAGTACTGAGCTTGGAAGGGCTCTGGGAAATGGGGGTGTAAGCAGGGCACTTCCAAGTGTGGCTCTGAGGTGACAGTCTCTGGGGTGGAGGACTGGGATGACCCAGCAAGACAAATGGGGGAATAATAGTGAGGGTAAAGGGCTTGATGAACTGGGGAGCAGTGATCTGATACTATACTGGAGGGACCTGGGATAATTTGCAGTAAACGAAGTTGGTCAAAAAAGTGCTTTCTTGTTCCTGGCTGCTTTTCCCTCCTTGCCCCCCCGATGGAGAAAGGGCAGCAGCAGTGCTGGGGTGGGCATGGGCACACAGTATGTCCAGGCGCCCGAGGGTCCCATAAGTGAGACAGGCTTGGAGGAAATTATTTCCATCTCTGCTGGGAGGGAGGGGATCGGGAGAGAGAGGACTAAATGCGGCCTTAACGCTCACCAGAGGGTGGTCTCACCATGGAAGCTAAGCGGACCTCACAGTATGGCTCCATCACCAGTCCCACTCTGCTGCCATCTCTGAGGAGGACAGAAGGGACCTTCTGTTCAGGTCTGAGCATCAGGTCCAAGGGAGAGAGGATGGAAAAGGCAGGAGAGCCATGCTTGGAAACAAGGAGAAAAGTGAGTAGTGGGGAGTCAGCTGGGGGTCATGGGGTGGAAAGAGGCGGGATGATACGGGAAATGCAGGCGATAAAGCAGGGACCATGTTAGAGGTACAGGTAAGGCAGTGGTGGGCATACAGCAGGTCATTCCAGCCATTTTCAGCTCCAGTTTTCACTGGTTCAACATTAATTTGATCTTAAAAGTGCAGCAGGTGAAGGATGGCAGCAGCAACCCCCCCGACATGAGTGGGAAGCCAGGCACAGGCACCTCCCGGGCACCGGTGATGCACCGACTGCTGCCACCAGTTCAAGAGACCATGGCCTTGCTGTGCTCATTAGGGCAGGCTCTCACGCTGGGCTGGCTCAGGCATTTAAAGGTCAGTAAGACAGAAGCGGGACACCACTGAGACGGCTGCAGGCACATTTGTGTCTGAAGGCAGGCACGTGGGCGGGCGCGCATCCCTGCGTGTGTAAAAATCTCCCCCGCCAACACCCTCTCCAGAACAAGAAGTCTAAATCCTGTGAGCAGTGACATTGCAACCACTTCTCAGTCCCCCCACCCTGTGGGTTTCATAGGGTCACACAATGCAGGTAGGGA